>NC_061118.1:32897160-32907659 GCF_002878395.1 Capsicum annuum | reverse complement strand
ACTTGGCACATAAAGAAGGACGAGGTCGATTACTTACACTTTCCTGAGACCTGAACGGGATAGGCCTATTCCCCTACTCATACTTGCTTCTAGGTACGGGAGCACTAATTGAGGAAGGCGCAGGTATAAATGGACATCTCTGGAATTGAGGGCGATTCCCTCCATAGAATCTGGACTGACTGAATCCCTGCAGCTCTAATCTAGCTCTATTATTCCCTCTTACTCTCTCCCTCTGTTTCACCTTATCAGCTTAAACCTATTGGGAATGCATCATCAACTAAGAAAGGTCTATCTCCCTATTAAGCATAGTAGATCTACACTCTTTCACAACGTAACTCAACACGCTGGTCACAAACTTGCTCATGATGGTCCTGGAGTCAGCCATCATACTAGGAGCATATTTGGATAACAGATTGAATCTAAGACAATACTCCTTAACAGTTATGGAGCCTTGTCTCAAATTCATGAATTCCTCTATCTCTGCTTCCCTTATCTCAAGAGGAAAGAATCTGTCCAACAACGTATCCTAGAATAACTGCAAAGTCATAGGAGCGGCATCCTCCCTTCTACTATTCCTCCATATCTCCACCCAATCATATGCAACATCTCTCATTCGATAGGCAGCTAATTCAACACACTCCTCCTTAGTCATGTGCATAATCTGGGTGATCTTTCTCACTTCATCCAACTATATCTGTGGGTCTTCACCTACCTTCGACCTATAGAACTCAAGCGGATTCATCCGCATAAAGTCACGAATTCAAGCTGCAGCAGAAATATTCTCTTTTAAAGAAAAAATAATAGCGTAGGCGTTAGCTTGAGCATTGGCGGTAACTTCTTGGGCTAGCACCTAAAAAGTTACCTGAAATTCTGTATGAGACACATGCTAGTTCAAGGGATCAACAGGTTGAGGTTGCTCATTGTTTCTACGAGCTCGATGAGGAGGTATTTTCTGTTATAAGATAGAATGAGTTAATTATAGATAAAGTGACAGTTGTAGGCACGATAAACTTTAGAAAGAAAGAAACGACTTTTCCTAAAATGTCCCGTAACCTATTGCTTATATATGCAGCGCGCTACACACCGATGATCACGACTCTACGTAATGTAGCTTGTCAGACTCCCTAGGACCTAGGACTCCTTAAACCTTAAGCTCTAATACCAAGCTTTGTAACACCCCAAAATTTACATCCTGAGATGTCACATGACAAAATGGGGCTACATATTGCCCCAAGCTGACCCTCGGAGCCAGACACTACCTCAAGGAACTCAATTCAACAATAGTCATGAATAATAAAGAGATATATCACATCGGGTTCAAGAGAGACACTGGAGAATACTAAACTGTACAATCAAAATATATATAAAATATCTGTACATACCATCCCTTTAGTCTGACAAAGCCTCTATAAATCAAAAATCAAGAAGCCTTTGGGAAAAACCTCCAACTGACTTAACAGTACTGAAAGCCATAACAACAAAACGATATCACAAAAATATAGACATGGTCCTCGAACCATGGGGACTCACCATTGAGGAAACGTAGTGAGGCACCTAAATATCGCTAACGCGGCTACGACTGAGTACCTGAACCTACATTATGAGAAAATGTAGCCCATAGGAAAATATATGGTTCATCACTTTGGAACGTATTGAGTATGTGGGGGTGCATGCAACAATGTAAATATCATCATCAATTTCATGAAAATATACATATGTACAATGATGGCTCACTTGGCTTGAGTTTGATTGAAACATACTTTTCATGATCTCATAGTAAATAAAGCATATGATAAAAACCTCATAAATCATCATAAACAACTCAACTCTTCAACTCAAGACTCGAAGTGACCCGGTAATTCAAGAAACTAAACTCTTACGGACATGGGAGGTTCTTATAACCGACATAAACCATGTTAGCTACACAGAGTCCAATATTTTTCCCTCCTAAGGAGAGAACCCCACATTGGCGGGAGCATCATATTCTTGCCCGGGAGTAAAACCTCATTTTAGTGATCAATCTCATACTGGGCCCCAGGCCTACAAATATCAGTACCAATCCTACAATGGCACGTAGTTTTGGGGAAAATACCATATTTTCCACTCGGTGCTGGATATTACTCCCAGACATAAGCTTAAAAAGCGTTAGGAAATCCACCACAAATATCACAAGGGTCTACCATGAAGATCAAATCAACTTTCTTTCTCATTTATCAAATCATAATCAATTTGTGGATTCCTAAATCGACTCAAATCAAATCAATCATTTTTCAATATCAAAATGTATCAATTCATTAAATCATGGAAACATCAATAACTTTTAGGAAATATCAAGAATCATTGTAACAACTCAATCTCATGAATCAATATACTCCATAATCCAATTTGTTATAAAGAAGCTTAAAGCTTGACATATATCTTGAAAGCACTTGAAATATCAACTCTTGGTAGAAATATGAAATTCTCAACATTAAATATCAAGTCATAACTTGGAATAGTAAAACAATCATGTATAACAAAGCTTGAACAATTTAAATTCTCATAGTCTCATGATGAAGTAATTTGGGTATAAACCCACTTGCAAAATCATATAAATCCATAATAGAAATCAAAGCTTTGGGCACAAGAACAAAAGGATTGCTCTTGTTCAAAACCCCACATACCTTAATCTTTGAAATTGGATGAATTCTAGTGCTTGAGACTCTATCCGCACTTGTAATAAATGATTCTCGAAGCCCATACTATGAGGAACTTAGTTCTTGAAGAAATCTTGAAGATTTATGGATGTTTTTTGGAAGATTAATGTACTTGAATGAAACACTAGATATATTTTCTTAAGAGAATTGTAAGAGAAAATCAAGAAATTAAGGTTTGGATGGGGATTCTCTTATATATAGGGGCCTCCAAAAGATGGGAAAAGACTAAAATACCCTTGCAAAAATGTCCTTTAATTACTAAAAAAAATAGCTGACAACATTTGTGACAAGTCGTCACGAAATGGCGTCAGAAAAGGGTAGAATTTATGACTTTCTGCTTAAGGTTGACAACATTTTGTGACAAGACATCAGACTTGGACCAGTCGTCACAAAATGTCGTCACAAAATGTTTGAATTTGTGACTTTCTGCTTAAGGTGACGACATTTTGCGACAAGTCGTCACAAAATGTCGTCACACAGTTTCCAGCACATGCTGGAGTAAAATAGGCATAACTTTTCACTCAGATACTGAATTTGGGTGGAATTAGTACCATTGGAAAGCTAATTCAATTATCTATTGTTGGTGGATCATAAGCTCAAAATTTCAGAGTGTAACAAGAGATATGCTCGTGCGAAGTTGACTATTCCAAAATCCTTCTCAAGAATTCAATCGGTAAGGGATGTTTTGATTCACCTTATCGCTAGGACATCTTTAAGGCCTTAATACATATCACCCTTGATAAGAAAACAACCAAAGAACAATAATTTATTTCTCATGAGCTTGAGTCATGGTGGCACTATTGGTTAGAGTTTTCGGGGTATTACATTACTAAAGCTTTTGCCCTATGGCCATTTGGAACCAACAAAGACTTCTAAATAGAGAATTGGCTCTAAAAACCAAAGAAACTACTCGGTAACTAAACTACCAGTCCCAGCAGGTCATAAATGATTTGGGGTTGCTATGGGAAATCTCTAATGGCTAAATTGTGTAAATATGAAAAATGACCTAGAGGGTCATTACAATATCCATTACTAAAAAGAATTTCGTCCTCGTAAGTGAATGGATAGAAAGATATCAAAACGTTAAAAAGGATGAGGTACTGGGCCCTCATGCTTCCAGCAAAACTTCCCAGATAACCCATATGAAGAGAGAACACTTTTGAGGGATTTATCCACAGGTATCCCTGTTTCAACCATCTCTCTCACTTCAGTTCAATTTGCCAAACTCAACTTCAACCACCAATTGACCGCCAACTTCACAGAAAGAGGATGATGCACTCAAATTTGAACCACAACACACTGATTCTATCTAGAAACCTACACAAATAAACAAAGGCTCACTCGTGCAAAAACCAACCCAAGACATGAGTCATACTATTAGCTCCAAATAAAAATATAGCCTTCCTTTATAATTCTACACCTGCTATCCCCTCTAAACCAAGAGGAAAATTACTTGGGCTTTCTCATCATAGTGAACTCAAAGAACTGAGGTTGATATGTTAAATGTCCATATGACAATCATGAGAGTAAGCCCATAAGGTGCTATATGAATACACAAATAGAGATAATCAAGGAATGCAATCTATGCCAATGCTATAACTAGTCCGTATGGTAATCAAGATGAAATCCAGAAGTTCAAGGCATAACTACTCATCAATAATTGATCCACTCCAGGATGTCTCATTAAGTGAGAATGAAAACATACTAAATCCAAGTATATTACTCCCACTAAGTATATCATCCAAAAATTCCCAAAGATAACTGAAGACCCATGGTCAAAGTTGAAAGAACCAATGTTGGGTCATGTCTATTATCTGAACACTTATTAACTATAATCCATCAAAATTTGAGAAGACTGAATAGGTAACCATGGAGTAGGATCAACCAGCCTATAAGTGAATTCAAGCTAAGACTAATAAAAATAAAGGCTGCACTCACTCTACAACTCCAAGTAGAAATCTCAAGCCCAAGGCTGAATTGCTAGATCTCAAATACCCAAACCAAACTTAAAGACGAGTAGGCATTTATACTCCAAATCTGTCATGAATTCCAAAGTGCGTTTCCAAGGAATAAAGTCAAGAACCTACCCCATAGGTCTATATTAATGTAAACTATTCAAATTGAATTTACTATGTAAATCTGATATATTCAAGCTAGATCATACCAAGCTAAAATTGAGACATAACTGAAGAAAAAATTACCATAGGGATAAACTATCGGCTGAAAATGTAAACAACCAACTCTGTATTAGCTAGAGGGCACGAAATGTAGCCATATAACATATATTATATCGAAGGATAAATCATTAGCTCAGAAATGCAAATAACCTACTCCATATCTACTGGAGGGTGTAGACTATCAAAATATACCCAAAGACTCATATAGTCCAAAAACCATACTAGTAATAGACAAACTCCAATAACTCAGAGACATGCAACTTTAGCTAAAGCTAACTAGTTCAATACTCCATCTCAATAAAGAATAGCCACACACATATATCATTGAGGAGAAATACTCCACCAAGCCTTATTAGGTCGAACAAACTCTGAAATGGAGATTTACTAAATCCACCCAAGTAGGACAATCATTAATCTATCAATCCATAAATCACCTCATCGAGGAAGAAAATAAAAATCTTAACACCAATGCAAAGGTCAAGAACACAACCAGGAAATAAGCCAAACACCTCAAGATAAAGCACTTCCAATTTGCCAACACGAGAAGCAATCATAAGAAAGACCATCTACCTCAAACTCTCCAACTCCACTTTAGACTTGAACCATATCACAACAGTAAAGGAGCATCCAAATCCAAACTAATAACAAGGAAAAACCATCATAAGAAGATGAACCCAACAAATCTAAGAGATAAATCCAGGAACTCTCGATATCAATATCAAACCACTATCAGGTGATAAAATAGCCATCAACAAAGAATGGATCAAAAACTGGTCAATCTCAAAATGGGATATATAAAGGATAGTTAATACATACCCTTAGGAATCTAGGAGGTAAGTTTAAGAATCTCATACTCAAGAATAGGCAATATAACTAAATTATCAACTCTAGCACCATATGGAACCACAAAAGGTCAACTTACCTTTGATTCTACAATTGACTCCATAGTTAATCTAACACAACCAATAAAAGGGAAAATAATTAACCTCGCTTTTCTATAGGGAAGAAATCAACAAATCAGGCTATAACTGCTCAAACCACTAAAATAAGAACCATAAAGAATAAAATTATAACTAGATAACACTAATCTAAATAGCTAACTACTGAGGATCAATAACATCAAGCAATGAAAACAATAGCAATAGCAATATCAATATCAATATAATGAATAGATACTACAAAAATAAAAATCAATAGCAAAAACTACTCAAGGGCCACAATCAGGCCAATGTGCCAACATAAATGGGACTCGAACCCAATTCTAAACCCATAGGGAGAAAATATCAACACAGATCTACTCCATCCACTACTAGAAGAAATAAACCATAGGGGTGGTAATATAATCATAAATTCAATAATAAGGTATACATTAACCAATATGAACTCATCATGGCATATAACCATCAATGGGTATGAAGACCCTAACACACATAATGAAAAAGGTAAATACAGAGAAATAAAAGCACACATATCACAGTGAAACCTGCAACTACATGCCTGATAGGTCTAAGGGAGAATAAATTTGAATGGGTCCAAACTTGGACGGACCAATTGAATCATCAATTGAGGTGGCAAGCGTACTATCTCTAACTGAAGGTGCCACAACATCACGAGGCTGATCTTAATGAGTTGGGCGACTAGAAATCCCATGTCAAGGACGCTCTTTGGACCAATATCCCTTTGTGTCACAACCAAAACTAGCTTCTGGAATACTTCGGAGTGCTACACCCTCTGATCCAAAATGGTCATAATTTTTTGAAGACCCATATCAAAAACTCCACGAGGTTAGATAGGACTCCTCCTGCTATGATCATCATGACTAATCTGATGACTACTCATAATCTGAAATAGTACCTGCATAGTGCTTATAGACTGCAAGTAAAGATGACCTTTACAAAAAAGATCCTTATTCCCAGATAAAATACTAATAGCACTATACTAATGGTATGTTCTCTTATCGCCACCTCTATAAGTCTCAATGCATGCTCTCTCTAAGGCCGTCACATAATCAACTACCTGACTACAGAGAGACCTAGTATCTATCGAGAGCCTCGATACTAAGCGGAGTGACAATGCTAAATCTCTAATAAATCTATACACTATGTCCTTCTTACAAGAGTATAGCTTAATAATATGCCTGGACCAATCTAGAAACCTAATATCATACTTCTATATTGGTAAGGAGCCCTGATGAACATCAATGAATCCAACTCTATCCTGAGAACTGCTAAATAAATCGAATGTCACCTATGGTTGTGAGGGATCTACAATATGACTCGAATCCCTAATGCTGAACTTTGAAGTGCTGAAGCAGTCAAAATCTCAACTTGAGCATAAGCTGGCCATATATCCTTTTGCTGACGCGTAAGATCTTCGATATCCACCTGACTCTTTGGTCTGATACTTTGCTAAAGCTCTAAAGACATATATCAAAGTCTCATCCACATCTTTTGACCATCTCGTATCATCTATTTATGACATAATAGAGTCAAATAATGTACTTGAGGCTTATAAAAATACGGACATACGACAAAGAGTTAAGAAATAAATTTTCTAAGAATGTCCCTGTATTCTCTCAAAGATAGGTTACAAACTTATCCGTACCAATCCACAGGACTCTACTAAACACTTAGCTCTTGCACTAATACAATGATGAACCTTGGCTCTGATACCAATTTGTCATGAACTAATTTCATAGGTCATGATGGCGCTTACAATAACCTACCAGCAAGCAAGCAAAATTATTAGTCTGGAATGACTAGTAATGGATAAAGGAAAGAATGCGGAGTATAATTTATAAGAGATCTAATATATAATATTGTCCCAAAACTTAGTGGTATCCGTACAAAAATGATATACCAAGGGAAATACACTAATACAACTTATCTTTGAATACAATATAGAGACTAGACTAGTAAATAAGAGGGAGCTAAGTAATACTATGAACTTCAGAAGACCACTCTAAATCTAAAAAACCATGGATGCTCCAAACGATGCACACATTAATGAAGATAACCCATACTATGATTAACAGACTACAAAAGTGTAGTATAAGTACTAAACACGTGGTACTCAGTAGAAAGTTGCCAACTGAGGTCCAAAGATTATGAAGAGATATATATATAACATGTAAATAGAATGGAAAACTACATCTAAATATCTAGAATCCTTTTAAGCAAGACAATGAGATAATAAGGATAAACTATCCTATTTATGTCCAAGAGACTAACATAATAAGGATAAGAAAGTATCAAGGATGAGCTATCCTATTCTAACCGTACTCAGAAATCTCAACACTCTACTGTATATCCCTGGCTAATATACGAATAAAGGGTGAATGAAGGATATATAACAATATATAAGGCTAAGAAATAAATATACAATTTGATTAAATAAAGGAAAGGATATACAATAATACCATAGCTACCTTAGGTGTGTGTGTATACATATATATATGTAAAAAAGGTCAACTCGAGGTATAACCTACATCGTCAGACTAGCACTTTAAGTCCTCATAGTCATAGAAGGAACTAGTGCTAGAATACTCAGGGTTTCTAATCCATTCGTCTAATCATAAATTAATTATGCATAATAATGAAATCAAAAGATAGAAGAGCCATGATCCTACCTCGAGTCTCGATACCGAATCAATAATCAATCTATTATAAGCTATCCATAATGATGATAATAACAATATCATAACAATACGAATAACTCGTGAGTCTGGACAACCAAATACTTAGTCGAGCATATTATGTACCCCCGCTGCCCCAGGCTCAGAAGGTTCAATCAACATACAACACAACACAAGGTATAGTTATTACCCATACCTATGTAACCCCCTTATATGGGCTGATAGATATAGGTGCATACTAGTGATAAATAATGAACATGCAAGAATGAGCTCAAAGTATATAATCAATATCACAATGTCATCATTATAAAATCATCATCATAACCATCATCATCATAATTATCCTCAGGCCTTATCGAGTATATAGTTACCATACAAAGGGCTAGCAGGACTCAGATTGGTAGATGTAATCATGGGCACATTAATGTAATCATCCTCCATCCTTATTAGCTATCAATTAGCCATCTCGATATCCTCCGGCCTTGTCAGGTACTAATATATCATCACAATGTTCTCCAACCTTTCTAGGTATATAAGTATATCATCATAGTTATCCTTCGACCTTGCTGGGCATGTAATCAATATCATCATAATCATCAACACAGATATATATAACATCAATACTAAAATCTATTATTGGGTTTTACCTAAAATTTATATCATTAATACAACATCTTTCTCTATCCCATAACGGAGATATATATATGTAGATATAATAGGTGCATATACTCAAACTATGGCTAAAAGAGTGCAAATCCATAAATCCATTGCCCGAAGAGAACCTCAATACTAATTCATTATCATAGTGCTAAAAGGGTCAGAATCTCTCATGACTTGAGTAATTAGTAGTATCAAATCATAGACCAGAATTGGTCTCGATCAAATCTTAAAAAAATCATTATTAACCTCTTTTACATATAAGTTATTCATTAAGACAAGCAGTTATTATTATGAAGAAATCTATTTTTAAGGTTAAAAGTGCACTTTAACTCTTATTTAAGAAGGACACTAATAAGACCATATTTTTCCCAGAATCATATCATTTACCGATTTAATGAACATGAATTTACCAAATCTATACATGCCATCACCACTATTCAAATAATAGAACCATAAACGTCAATATATTTATATTCATAAACTACAACCGCATCCTTTACAAGGATGAACAATTCTCAAGCGTCCAGTCGATACCACAACACATCCTTCGGCCCAATAATGTGTCCAAAAAAATTACAACATCATAATCTTGGCCTTTGTCCCACATATTTATCCTAAACTCATATTAATAAGCCATAACATAACTAGGAGGTATAACATATCTATAGGCCACAAAGCATATTTGTAATCATCTCTCATCTAGAAGACATAATATCAATAAGCATCTCACATCTAGGAGGCATAATATTAATAAGAATATCACATCTAAGAGGCATAATATAAATAAACATCTCACATCTTAGAGGCATAATATCAATAAACATCTCACATCTAGGAGGCATAATATTAATAAGCACCTCACATCTAGGAGGCATAATATTAATAGAAATCTAAAATCTAAGAGGCATCTCACATCCATAAGTCATATATCAGAGCTTCGAGGAGTATCATCTCTATAGGTCAATCACCACATCTTTGAGGAATATCATCTCTATAGGACAAACATCATATCTATAACTACATCATAGACATGAGCCATTATCTTTATCCAGGAAAATACCATCATCATTCGCCAAGTCACAAAGTAATCTTAATTTAAAAACTTACTAGTCTCAACTATGCCGACATCCATAATTAAGGTCACGTGGGTTAAAAAAAGTTTTAGCCTAAGGTGGGATGAAAGAACCCACTTCTAATCCTTGAATTCCATATTTAAGCAATTTATACACCAAAATAGGATAAGGTGTGTAAAGTTACTTCTCGATGGTACACAATCCATGATCAACGCTAAGATAGGTAAACCCACCTAGAAAAATGAGCAATTAAGTCAAC
>NC_061118.1:32889866-32894160 GCF_002878395.1 Capsicum annuum | reverse complement strand
AAGCCGTCAGACTTGTGACAAGTCGTCACAAATGTCGTCAAAAAATGATGGAATTTGTGACTTTCCGCTTAAGGTGACGACATTTTGTGACAAGCCGTCAGACTGGTGACAAGTTGTCAAAAAATGTCGTCACACAGTTTCTAGGCTGACACGCTAGACTAAAATAGGTATAACTTTTCATTTCGATACCGGATTTGGGTGAAATTGGTACCGTTGGAAAGCTAATTCAATTATCTATCGGTTGGTAGGTCTCAAGATCAAAATTTCTTAGGGAAACAAGAGATATTCTCATTTGAATTTCACTATGTCAAAATCCTTCTCAAGAATTCCATCTGTAAGGGATGTTTTGATTCACCTAATCGCTAGGACATCTTTGAGGCCTTAATACACATCACCCTTGATCAAAATATAACCAAATTACTATAATTTATTTCTCATGATCTTGTGTCCTAGTGGCACTATTGGTTTGAGTCCTCGGGGTATTACAATATCTCCCCCTTGGAATAATTTGTCCTCGAATGTTGCCGATAGGCCAAGAACAAGAAAAACATGAGGACGTAACAAGAAAAAAATGAGGACGTATAGCTAGAACTACTCACTGAAAGGACTTACTTCACTTTATAGCTTCGGATACTATACAAAATGCACGAATTCATAATAGAAGTAGACACACAGCTGAATCTTTAACAAGAAGATGGCGGAATTAAGAAAGAATGGTACCTTCTGCTCGCTCCAAACTCACAGAAAAGAGGTGAGGGTACTTGGCTCGCATATTAGCTTCGGCTTCCCAAGTAGCACCCTCAACAGATTGATTTCACCAAAGCACTTTAACCAAAGGAACTTTTTTGTTCCTTACCCTACGGATCTGAAAATCTAAAATATCAACCGAAATCTCCTCTAATGAAAGGCTATCCTGAATATCTAAGATTTTGGAAGAATCAACCACGACAGAATCACCAATACACTTGTCAAGCATAGAAACATGGAATACCGGATGAATGCTAGACAAGTCCACGGGTAACTTCACCTCATATGCTACTTTCCAACACGGCTCAAAATCTTATATGGACCAACATAACGGGGACTAAACTTTCTCTTATTCCCAAATCTATTCACCCCTTTCATGGGTAAAACCTTCAAGTACATCAAATCATTAACATTAAACTCAAAATCTTTTTTTCTCACATCCGCATACTACTTTTGACGACTTTGAGCGGTCTTCAATCTTTCTCGAATCAACTTAAACTTTTTCCATAGCCTCGAACGCAGCATCAGGCCTAATCATAGCTGCTTATCCTACTTCAAACCAACGTATAGGCAATCTATATCTTCTCCCATACAAATCTTCGAATGGGGCCATCTGAATACTAGCATGGAAACTATTGTTATACGCAAATTCGATCAATGGCAAGTGCTCATCCCAACTACCTTTGAAATCAAGCGCAAATGCCCTCAACATGTCCTCCAAAGTCTGAATAGTCCTCTCAGCCTGACCATCAGTCTGTGGATGAAAGGAGGAACTTAAATGAACTTAGGTACCAAGACCCTTCTGTAAGGCTTTCCAAAACTGTGAAGTAAACTGACTAGCCTTATCTGAGATGATAGACAAAGGAAATCCATGAAACCTAACTCATGGATATACAATTAGCATAATCCTCAACTGTATAAGATGAATGCACTGGCAAGAAATGAGCTGATTTAGTCAACCGGTCTACAATAACCCAAATTAAATTGTGATGACGATGAGTAGGAGGCAAAAGAATTATGAAATCCATATTCACTTCTTCCCACTTCAAAGTAGGAATGCTAAACTCTTGCATTACACCACTGGGCCTTTGGTGCTCTACCTTAACCTTTTGGCAAGTAGAGCACTTTGCCACAAATCCTGCTATGTCTTTCTGCATACCACTCAACCAATAGATTTCTCGTAAATCGCGGTACATCTTAGTAGCACCGGGATGAATAGAATATCGCGCACCATGAGCTTTAATCATAATTCTCTGCCTTAGATCATCAACATCGGGAACACACAATCTACCCTGCAATCTTAACACACCATCTCCCCTTAGGAGAAAACCTCTAACTTTTGGTTCTTAACTGACTCCGTCAGTCTGACCAAACTAGGATCCCTGTCTTGCTTCTCTTTTACCTCCGAGACTAAAAAGGACTTGGAACTACTCTGAACTAACATTCTACCTTCAGCGGAATCAAGCAATCTAACACCAAACTTAGCCAAACAATGCACATCACAAGCTAATTCTTTCTTATCATTCTCTACGTAAGCTACACTACCAATAGACAACCTGCTAAGAGCATCTGCCATAACATTAGCCTTGCTCGGGTTATACAATACACTCATATCGTAGTATTTTAGCAACTCAAACCATCTTCTTTGCCTAATATTCAACTCACTATGAGTAAACACATACTGCAGGATTTTGTGATCAGTAAACACATCAACATGAACACCATACAAATAATGTCTCCAGATTTTCAAAGCAAAAACTACAACTGCTAATTAAAGATCATGGGTTGGGTAATCCTTCTCATGAGGCTTCAACTATCTAGAGGCATAAGATATAAATTTACCCCTCCACATTAACACATAACCCAAACCAACTCTAGAAGCATCACAATACACCACAAAACCATCATTACCATCGGGTAAAGCTAATACTGGGGCTGAAGTGAGTCGAGTCTTCAACTCCTAAAAACTCTTCTCACAGGCATCTGTCCACTGGAACTTAACTTTCTTTTGGGTCAACCGGGTCATGGGAGATGCAATGGAAAAGAAGCCCTCAATAAAACGACGATAGTAACCAGTTAGGCCAAAGAAACTCCTAATGTTAGACAGGGAGGTAGGTCTAGGCTAATTCTTTATAGCTTTTGTCTTTTGGGGATCAACTATAATGCCTTTAGAGGAAACAATGTGACCCAGAAAAGTAACTGACCTTAGCCAAAATTCACACTTGCTAAATTTAGTGAATAATTGATTATCTCTAAGAGTTTGCACGACAATTCTAAGATGGTTGGCATGATCATCCTCTCTTTGGGAATACACAAGAATATTGTCTATGAATACAATGACAAACATATCAAGATATTGCTTGAACACTCAATTCATGAGGTCCATGAAGGCTGCTGGAGCATTGGTTAAGCCAAAAGACATGACAAGAAACTCAAAGTTACCATAAGGGTTCAGAAGGCTGTCTTTGGAATATCACACTCTCTTACTTTAAGCTGATAATAGCCGGATCTAAGGTCTATCTTTGAGAAATAACTTGCACCCTATAGCTTATCAAATAAATCATCAATTCTAGGAAGAGGGTACTTATTCTTGATAGTTACCTTGTTGAGTTGACGGTAGTCACTGAATATATGCAATATACTATCTTTCTTATACATGAATAAAATAGGTGCACCCCATGGGGAAACACTGGGTCTGGTAAAGCCTTTGTCTAAGAGATCTTTGAGTTGTTCCTTCAACTCATTAAGTTCTGCATAAGCCATATGGTACAGAGGAATAGAAATAGGTTGAATGTTGGAAGGAAATCAATCCCAAATTCTATTTGTCTATCAGGTGGGACCCCTGGGTGATCTTTCGAGAAAATATCGGGAAACTCATTAATAATGCTAACTAACTGAATAGTTGAAGTCTCAGACTTGAGGTCTTTCACTCAAACTTTGTGATAGATGCGACCCTTGGAAATCAACTTCCTAGCTTTGAGGTTGGATATGAAATGGCTCTTCAGAGTTATAGAACTCTTGGAGCACTCAAAAATGGGCTCATCAAGAAACTGAATCTTGACCACTTGGGTATGACAATCTATAGACTCATAGCACGAGTGAAGCCAATCTATACCCAGAATGACGTCAAAATCAACCATATCTAGCTCAATCAAATCAGCACATATTATTCGATAAAGGACAGTAACAGGACACTTCTTATACACTCACTTAGGAATAACAGATTCTCCTATCGAGGTAGAAACCAGAATAGGCTCAAGAATTTGTTCAGGGTCCATCTAAAAATTTACAGCAACCAGAGGTGTCACATAAGAGAAAGTTGAACTGGGGTCCATCAATACATACACATCAAAATAAAAGACATAGAGCATACCAGTGACAACATCTGGAGAGTCCTCCAGCTCCTGGGAAGGTGGTCTAGCATAGAAGCGATTCTGGCATGAACAGCCAGCAGTACTAGAAGAGTTCCTTGAGGAGGAACTGGGCGGACTACGGGAGCGGGGCCACTGGTAGCCTGACTCTGGGACAAGCATCTCGACTCCCCTAT
>NC_061118.1:32680979-32886866 GCF_002878395.1 Capsicum annuum | reverse complement strand
ACACTCGCCAAAATGATCTCTACCACACTTGGCACATAAAGAAGGACTAGGTCGATTACTTACACTTTCCTGAGACCTGAACGGGATAGGCCTATTCCCCAACTCATACCTACTTCTAGGTGCGGGAGCACTAATTGAGGAAGGCGCAGGCATAAATGGACATCTCTGGAATTGAGGGCGATTCCCTCCATAGAATCTGGACTGACTGAATCCCTGCAGCTCTAATCTAGCTCTATTATTCCCTCTTACTCTCTCCCTCTCTTTCACCTTATCAGCTTAAACCTATTTGGAATGCATCATCAACTAAGAAAGGTCTATCTCCCTGTTAAGCATAGTAGATCTACACTCTTTCACAACATAACTCAACACGCTGGTCACAAACTTGCTCATGATGGTCCTAGAGTCAGCCATCATACTAGGAGCACATTTGGATAACAGATTGAATCTAAGACAATACTCCTTAACAGTTATGGAGCCTTGTCTCAAATTCATGAATTCCTCTATCTCTTCTTCCCTTATCCCAAGAGGAAAGAATCTGTCCAACAACGCATCCTAGAATAACTGCAAAGTCATAGGAGCGGCATCCTCCCCTCTACTCTTCCTCCATATCTCCACCTAATCATATGCAACATCTCTCATTCGATAGGCAGCTAATTCAACACACTCCTCCTTAGTCATGTGCATAATCTGGGTGATCTTTCTCACTTCATCCAACTATATCTGTGGGTCTTCACCTACCTTTGAACTATAGAACTCAGGTGGATTCATCCACATAAAGTCAGGAATTCAAGCTGCAGCAGAATTATTCTCTTTTAAAGGAAAAATAATAGCCTAGGCGTTAGCTTGAGCATTGGCGGTAACTTCTTGGGCTAGCACCTAAAAAGTTACCCAAAATTCTATATGAGACACATGCTCGTTCAAGGGATCAACAGGTTGAGGTTGCTCATTGTTTCTACGAGCTCGATGAGGAGGTATTTTCTGTTATAAGATAGAATGAGTTAATCACAGATAAAGTGACAGTTGTAGGCACAATAAACTTTAGAAAGAAAGAAACGACTTTTCCTAAAACTTTCCGTAACCTATTGCTTATATATGCAGCGCGCTACACACCGATGATCACGACTCTACGTAATGCAGCTTCTCAGACTCCATAGGACCTAGGACTCCTTAAACCTTAGGCTCTGATACCAAGCTTTGTAACACCCCAAAATTTACATCCCGAGATGTCACATGACAGAATGGGGCTACACATTGCCCCAAGCTGACCCTCGGAGCCAGACACTACCTCAAGGAACTCAATTCAACAATAGTCATGCATAATAAAGAGATATATCACATCGGGTTAAAGAGAGATACTGGAGAATACTAAACTGTACAATCAAAATATATATAAAATATCTATACATACCATCCCTTTAGTTTGACAAAGCCTCTATACATCAAAAATCAAGAAGCCTTTGGGAAAAACCTCCAACTGACTTAACAGTACTGAAATCCATAACAACAAAACGATATCACAAAAATATAGACATGGTCCTCGAACCATGGGGACTCACCATTGAGGAAACGTAGTGAGGCACCCGAATATCGCTAACGCGGCTGCGACTGAGTACCTGAACCTACATTATGAGAAAATGTAGCCCATAGGAAAATATATGGGTCATCACTTTGGAATTTACTGAGTATGTGGGGGTGCATGCAACAATGTAAATATCATCATCAATTTCATGAAAATATGCATATGTATAATGATGGCTCACTTGGCTTGAGTTAGATTGAAACATAATTTTCATGATCTCATAGTAAATAAATCATATGATAAAAACCTTATAAATCATCATAAACAACTCAACTCTTCAACTCAAGACTGAAAGTGACACGATAATTCAAGAAACTCAACTCTTATGGACATGGGAGGTTCTTATAACCGACATAAACCATGTGAGCTACATAGAGTCCAATATTTTGCCCTCCTAAGGAGAGAACCCCACATTGGCGGGAGCATCATATTCTTGCCAGGGAGTACAACCTCATTTTAGTGATCACAATCTCATACAGGGCCCCAGGCCTACAAATATCAGTACCAATCCTACAATGGCACGTAGTTTTGGGGAAAATACCATATTTCCCGCTCGGTGCTGGATATTACTCCCAGACATAAGCTCAAAACGCGTTAGGAAATCCACCACAAACATCACAAGGGTCTACCATGAAGATCAAATCAACTTTCTTTCTCATTTATCAAATCATAATCAATTTGTGGATTCCTAAATCGACTCAAATCAATTCAATCTTTCTCAATATCAAAATGTATCAATTCATTAAATCATGAAAACATCAATAACTTTTAGGAAATATCAAGAATCATTGTAACAACTCAATCTCATAAATCAATATACTCCATAATCCAATTTGTCATAAAGAAGCTTAAAGCTTGACATATATCTTGAAAGCACTTGAAATATCAACTCTTGGTAGAAATATGAAATTCTCAATATTAAATATCAAGTCATAACTTGTAATAGTAAAACAATCATGTATAACGAAACTTGAACAATTTATATTCTCATAGTCTCATGATGAAATAATTTGGGTATAAACCCACTTGCAAAATCATATAAATCCATAATAGAAATCAAAGCTTTGGGCACAAGAACGAAAGGATTGCTCTTGTTCAAAACCCCACATACCTTAATCTTTGAAATTGGATGAATTCTAGTGCTTGAGACTCTATCCGCACTGGTTATAAATGATTCTCGAAGCCCATACTATGAGGAACTTGGTTCTTGAAGAAATCTTCAAGATTTATGGATGATTTTTAGAAGATTAATGTACTTGAATGAAACACTAGATATATTTTCTTAAGAGAATTGTAAGAGAAAATCAAGAAATTTAGGTTTGGATGGGGATTCTCATATATATAGGGGCATCCAAAAGATGGGAAAAGACAAAAATACCTTGCAAAAATGTCCTTTAATTACTAAAAAAAATAGCTGACAACATTTGTGACAAGTCGTCACGAAATGTCGTCAGAAAAGGGTGGAATTTATGACTTTCTGCTTATGGTTGACAACATTTTGTGACAAGACATCAGACTTGGACAAGTCGTCACAAAATGTCGTCACAAAATGTTTGAATTTGTGACTTTCTGCTTAAGGTGACGACATTTTGGGACAAGTCGTCACAAAATGTCGTCACACAGTTTCCAGCCTGACATGCTGGAGTAAAAAAGGCATAACTTTTCACTCCGATACCAAATTTGGGTGGAATTGGTACCGTTGGAAAGCTAATTCAATTATCTATTTGTTGGTGGGTGATGAGCTCAAAATTTCTTAGTGTAACAAGAGATATGCTCGTGCAAAGTTGACTATGCCAAAATCCTTCTCAAGAATTTAATCGGTAAGCGATGTTTTGATTCACCTTATCGCTAGGACATTTTTAAGGCCTTAATACACATCACCCTTGATAAGAAAACAACCAAAGAACAATAATTTATTTCTCATGAGCTTGAGTCATGGTGGCACTATTGGTTAGAGTTTTCGGGGTATTACATTACTAAAGCTTTTGCCCTATGGCCATTTGGAACCAACAAAGACTTCTAAATAGAGAATAGGCTGTAAAAACCAAAGAAACTACCCGGTAACTAAACTACCACTCCCAGCAGGTCATAAATAATTTGGGGTTGCTATGGGAAATCTCTAATGGCTAAATTGTGTAAATATGAAAAATGACCTAGAGGGTCATTACAATATCCATTACTAAAAAGAATTTCGTCCTCGTATGTGAATGGATAGAAAGATATCAAAACCTTAAAAAGGATGAGGTACTGGGCCCTCATGCTTCCAGAAAAACTTCCCAGATAACCCATATGAAGAGAGAACACTTTTGAGGGATTTATCGACAGGTATCCCTTTTTCAACCATCTCTCTCACTTCAGTTCAAGTAGTCAAACTCAACTTCAACCACCAATTGACCGCCAACTTCACAGAAAGAGGATGATGCACTCAAATTTGAACCACAACACACTAATTCTATCTAGAAACCTACACAAATAAACAAAGACTCACTCGTGCAAAAACTAACCCAAGACATGAGTCATACTATTAGCTCCAAATAAAAATATAACCTTCCTTTATAATTCTACACCTGCTATCCCCTCTAAACCAAGAGGAAAATTACTTGGGCAGTCTCATCATAGTGAACTCAAAGAACTGAGGTTGATATGTTAAAATTCCATATGACAATCATGAGAATAAGCCCATAAGGTGCTATGTGAGCACACAAATAGAGATAATCAAGGAATGCAATCTATGCCAATGCTATAACTAGTCCGTATGGTAATCAAGATGAAATCCAGAAGTTCAAGGCATAACTACTCATCAATAATTGATCCACTCCAGGATGTCTCATTAATTGAGAATGAAAACATACTAAATCCAAGTATATTACTCCCACTAAGTATATCATCCAAAAATTCCCAAAGATAACTGAAGACCCATGGTCAAAGTTGAAAGAACCAATGTTGGGTCATGTCTTTTATCTGAACACTTATTAACTATAATCCATCAAAATTTGAGAAGACTGAATAGGTAACCATGGAGTAGGATCAACCAGCCTATAAGTGAATTCAAGCTAAGACTAATAAAAATAAAGGATGCACTCACTCTACAACTCCAAGTAGAAATCTCAAGCCCAAGGCCGAATTGCTAGATCTCAACTACCCAAACCAAACTTAAAGACGGGTAAGCATTTATACTCCAAATCTGTCATGAATTCCAAAGTGCCTTTCCAAGGAATAAAGTCAAGAACCTACCCCATAGGTCTATATTAATGTAAACTATTCAAATTGAATTTACTATGTAAATCTGATATATCCAAGCTAGATCATACCAAGATAAAATTGAGACATAACTGAAGAAAAAATTACCATAGGGATAAACTATCGGCTGAAAATGCAAACAACCAACTCTGTATTAGCTAGAGGGCACGAAATGTAGCCATATAACATATATTATATCGAATGATAAATCATTGGCTCAGAAATGCAAATAACCTACTCCATATCTACTGGAGGGTGTAGACTATCAAAATATACCCAAAGACTCTAATAGTCCAAAAACCATACTAGTAATAGACAAACTCCAATAACTCAGAGACATGCAACTTTAGCTAGAGCTAACTAGTTCAATATTCCATCTCAATAAAGAATAGCCACACACATATATCATTGAGGAGAAATACTCCACCTAGCCTTATTAGGTCGAACAAACTCTAAAATGGAGATTTACTAAATCCACCTAAGTAGGACAATCATTAATCGATCAATCCATAAATCACCTTATCGAGGAAGAAAATAAAAATCTTAACACTAATGCCAAGGTCAAGAACACAACCAGGAAATAAACCAAACACCTCAAGATAAAGCACTTGTAATTTGCCAACACGTGAAGCAATCATAAGAAAGACCATCTACCTCAAACTCTCCAACTCCATTTTAGACTTGAACCATATCACAACAGTAAAGGAGAATCCAAATCCACACTAATAACAAGGAAAAACCATCATAAGAAGATGAACCCAACAAATCTAAGAGATAAATCCAGGAACTCTCGATACCAATATCAAACCACTATCGGGTGATAAAATAGCCATCAACAAAGAACGGATCAAAAACTGGTCAATCTCAAAATGGGATATATAAAGGATAGTTAATACACACCCTTAGGAATCTTGGAGGTAAGTTTAAGAATCTCAAACTCAAGAATAGGCAATATAACTAAATTATCAACTCTAGCACCATATGGAACCACAAAAGGTCAACTTACCTTTGATGCTACAATTGACTCCATAGTTAATCTAACACAACCAATAAAAGGGAAAATAATTTACCTCGCTTTTCTATAGGGAAGAAATCAACAAATCAGGCTATAAATGGGACTCGAACCCAATTCTAAATCCATAGGGAGAAAATATCAACATAGATCTACTCCATCCACTACTAGAAGAAATAAACCATAGGGGTGGTAATATAATCATAAATTCAATAATAAGGTATACAATAACCAATATGAACTCATCATGGCATATAACCATCAATGGGTATGAAGATCCCAACACACATAATGAAAAAGGTAAATGCAGGGAAATAAAAGCACACCAATCCACAGGACTCTACTAAACACTTAGCTCTTGCACTAATACAATGATGAACCTTGGCTCTGATACCAATTTGTCATGAACAAATTTCATAGGTCATGATGGCGCTTACAATAACCTACCAGCAGGCAAGCAAAATTATTAGTCTGGAATGACTAGTAATAGATAAAGGAAAGAATGCGGAATATAATTTATAAAAGATCTAATATATCATATTGTCCCAAAACTTAGTGGCATCCGTACAAAAATGATATACCAAGGGAAATAAACTAATACAAGTTATCTTTGAATACAATATAGAGACTAGTCTAGTAAATAAGAGGGAGCTAAGTAATACTATGAACTTCAGAAGATCACTCTAAATCTATATACCATGGCTGCTCCACACGATGCACACATTAATGGAGATAACCCGTACTATGATTAGCAGACTACAAAAGTGTAGTATAAGTACTAAACACGTGGTACTCAGTAGAAAGCTGCCAACTGAGGTCCAAAGATTATGAAGATATATATATATAACATGTAAATAGAATGGAAAACTACATCTAAATATCTAGAATCCTTTTAAGCAAGACAATGAGATAATAAGGATAAACTATCCTATTTATGTCCAAGAGACTAACATAATAAGGATAAGAAAGTATCAAGGATGAGCTATCCTATTCTTACCATACTCAGAAATCTCAACACTATACTGTATATGCCTGGCTAATATAGCAATAAAGGGTGAATGAAGGATATATAACAATATATAAGTCTAAGAAATAAATATACAATTTGAATAAATAAAGGAAAGGATATACAATAATACCATAGCTACCTTAGGTGTGTGTGTATACATATATATATGTAAAAAAGGTCAACTCGAGGTACAGCCTACATCGTCAGACTAGCACTTTAAGTCCTCATAGTCATAGAAGGAACTAGTGCTAGAATACTCAAGGTTTCTAATCCATATGTCTAATCATAAATTAATCATGCATAATAATGAAATCAAAAGATAGAAGAGCCATGATCCTACCTCGAGTCTCGATACCAAATCAATAATGAATCTATTATAAGCTATCCATAATGATGATAATAACAATATCATAACAATGCGAGTAACTCGTGAGTCTGGACAACCAAATACTTAGTCGACAATATTATGTACCCCCGCTGCCCCAGGCTCAGAAGGTTCAATCAACATACAACACAACACAAGGTATAGTTATTACCCATACCTATGTAACTCCCTTATATGGGCTGATAGATATAGGTGCATACTAGTGATAAATAATGAACATGCAAGAATGAGCTCAAAGTATATAATCAATATCACAATGTCATCATTATAAAAATCATCATCATAACCATCATCATCATAATTATCCTCAAGCCTTGTCGGGTATATAGTTACCATACAAAGGGCTAGCAGGACTCAGATTGGTAGATGTAATCATGGGCACATTAATGTAATTATCCTCCATCATTATCAGCTATCAATTAGCCATCTCGATATCCTCCGGCCTTGTCAGGTACTAATATATCATCACAATGTTCTCCGACCTTGCTGGGTATATAAGCATATCATCATAGTTATCCTTCGACCTTGCTGGGCATGTAATCAATATCATCATAATCATCAACACAGATATATATAACATCAATACTAAAATCTATTATTGGGTTTTACCTAAAATTTATATCATTAATACAACATCTTTCTCTGTCCCATAACGGAGATATATATATGTAGATATAATAGGTGCATATACTCAAACTATGGCTAAAAGAGTGAAAATCCATAAATCCATTGCTTGAAGAGAACCTCGATACTAATTCATTATCATAGTGCTAAAAGGGTCAGAATCTCTCATGACTTGAGTAATTAGTAGTATCAAATCATAGACCATAATTGGTCTCGGTCAAATCTTAAAAAAATCATTATTAACCTCTTTTACATATAAGCTATTCATTAAGACAAGCAGTTATTACTATGAACAAATCTATTTTTAAGGTTAAAAGTGCACTTTAACTCTTATTTAGGAAGGACACTAATAAGACCATATTTTTCCGAGAATCATATCATTTACCGATTTAATGAACATGAATGTACCAAATCTATACATGCTATCACCACTATTCAAATAATAGAACCATAAACGTCAATATATTTACATTCATAAACTACAACCGCATCCTTTACAAGGATGAATAATTCTCGAGCGTCCAGTCAATACCACAACATATCCTTCGGCCCAATAATGTGTCCAAAAAAATTACAACATCATAATTTTGGCCTTTGTCCCACATATTTATCCTAAACTCATATTAATAAGCCATAACATAACTAGGAGGTATAACATGTCTATAAGCCACAAAGCATATTTGTAATCATCTCTCATCTAGAAGACATAATATCAATAATCATCTCACATCTATGAGCCATAATATTAATAAGAATATCACATCTAAGAGGCATAATATCAATAAACATCTCACGTCTTAGAGGTATAATATCAATAAACATCTCACATCTAGGAGGCATAATATTAATAATCATCTCACATCTAGGAGGCATAATATTAATAAAAATCTAAAATCTAAGAGGCATCTCACATCCATAAGTCATATATCAGAACTTCGATGAGTATCATCTCTATAGGTCAATTACCACATCTTTGAGGAATATCATCTCTATAGGACAAACATCATATCTATAACTACATCATAGACATGAGCCATTATCTTTATCCAGGAAAATACCATCATCATTCGCCAAGTCACAAAGTAATCTTAATTTAAAAACTTACTAGTCTCAACTATACCGACATCCATAATTAAGGTCACGTGGGTTAAAAAAAGTTTTAGCCTAAGGTGGGACGAAAGAACCCACTTCTAATCCTTGAATTCCATATTTAAGTAATTTATACACCGAAATAGGATAAGGTGTGTAAAGTTACTTCTCGATGGTACACAATCCATGATCAACGCTAAGATAGGTAACCCACCAAGAAAAATGAGCAATTAAGTCAACTTTATCTAAATTATGGTTTCAAGATAACTAGAATGGTCAAAATATGGTTAATCATACTAACCATGCTTTCAATGATTAAACCACATTCCCAAACCTAGCATCGTATCATATCCATTTTATTAATTTGTTCAATCTAGGGAGAAGGTAATAGGATTCTACAAGTGTAATAAGTATTTCACCTTACGGTTTAAAAACCCTTATCTAATCTCCAAACTTCAATAATCAGGACTAATTTATTCTACCCAATATAAATCTTAACATTCACATACATATGGAATATATAACATGCATCATCTTATGAAGAAGAGTAGACAGAAGCCTACCTTGAAGCCGAATCATAAATCTTAAATCATTCATCAAACACCCATCGTCACTTCACGATCCCAAAATGTTGTCAAGCTATCAAAATTATAATCTACTCATCAATACTAGAATAATGATACCCATATTGCACCAGTATGCTTCAGGTCTAAAAATGAAATCAAAACCCTTATATGGGTCCCACTTATGGAAAACACATTTTCAAGACCAACCCAACATTCATAAATGATCAACGAATCAAAAACCTCAAGAATAGGTTAGAACCAAGATAAATTAGGGATAAAATTAAGCTCTTAGGATATTGGGGTTTTGGTCAATGAATCATTAAAATTTTACCAAGGAAGGGTGGAAACTTAATGTCACAACCAAAACCAGGGCCTGGCTATGACAAGTATCTCAAGTCCTACGTGGACTTAGAGATCACCCCTAGACCTAACCAAACCAAAAACTCCACACCCTACACCCCAAAGTAGGTTGAATTTCAAACATATAATAGGATAAGGGAATATTAATTTAAAGACAATAAAATAAGTCTACAACCAAAACCAACCAATATGGGTATCAATGCCAATACCAATGCCAATACTGATACCAACATCGCCCATGCCAACAGTAATCAAACTAAGCCTCTAATCAAAACCAAGGAATATCCAATTGGGATATGCTCCAAACCATAGCCAAAAAAACCAAGTCCAATGGAATAGTCAAAATATAAAGGGAACCATAATTGTGAAACAGGGTCTTTTAAAGTATGGAAGCTCACCACTTCAATCTGTCGCTAATTGATCCCTAACACAAATCATGAGTAGGAGGATTAGAACTATGAATATTTCTTACATCACATGGAGATACAATGTGTGAGACTGTTAGCAGGGTGAACGCTAGCATGTAACTCGAGGTTAAAGATAACATAATAGTATGATCAATAGTTTAAAAATCATTCAAAGCCGGTACATATAATCAAATGCATAAACATATACATATATATGTATCATTTATTAGGATAGGGAATAAGTCTTAACATGCATTTCAAAACTTTAGCCTGGATTATGCATCTCAACTATAATATAATAGTACCCACGGGCTATATGGGCCCTAGATCTCACCCCATGGTCGGGCCTCAGTTCGTGTGGCCAAATGAATTAAAGAATAATCTCATATATATTCACATAGGGGATTTTGAACCCTCAAACATATACCAAGGTGACTTAATCATCCAATCATATAATGATTTATATGGGACTTGAACCTCCCAAATTATGAAATAATAATAATAAGGGGGACTCAAACCTCCCTTGTCACTTCGACCCCCACGTCAACAAATGCATTTTCTAGTATTGGTCACTCGAACCTCCACTTTCTCTACTTAGATACACAATCCTTATTAAAGATTAATTAAAACAAATATCATATGTTTCCATTCATTTAATTGTATTTTACATACGACATACAATGTTTGTATTATCATAGCAACTACACTTGCAAAGTAACACATGCCTAAACCGTTTCCATTAACCTGGGTAGAACAACCCCCTTTGTTCATTAATAGACATTGGGGAATACTAACTCCCTTTGTTTGTTAAATCATACCATGGTATTTCAAATACTTCTTTATATTGTGCAATAGTTCTAGGCTAGTTCAATTTTACAAATTTCCACAATTCTTATAACAAAAAACCAATTTTCTATTATAGGGTTGGGGTTATAACCATTTCAAAGCCATAAGTTTGGGAAAGTTAGAATTCCCTAGTTCATTCACCATACATTCACCCATAAGTTCAAAATCCTATTAAAAGCATAAAAATCATATATACAAACTATGAGAATCATTGTTCAATTTATAACATTCAAAACCCCCAACTGCTGTTTTCAAAACCAAAATAATAATCTTGTGAAAAGTACATTAAATCACATGTTTTTGTAAAATTAACAGTGAGGGAAGAGTAACTTTCCAAAAATAGTAAGATGTACGGATAGAAACAACCCCTGAGAGACCAAATTGATCAACCTTTTAGAAACCGTAAGTGTTCTTGACCTTGGGGATTTGGGAGTATTTGAAGAGTTACTTAGAAGTTTCTGAGAGATAATGACACCCTAGAAGATGTTAAGTTGTGGGTTTCTATTTAGTCTGGAGGGGAAATATCTAGAGCGCTTTTAACTTAAAAGAAGAAAATTGTTGCCTTTCCTTACGAGTCAACCCCTTGACTCGTAACCACACCATCCGACTCGTCACCACGAGTCATAACCAAGGTAATACCACTAAGGTACCCTACACTATTTTCCCTATGACTCAACGACACCAATCATAATGTGACCTTATGACTTGTAGGATCTAGTAGTAGTCAGAACAAAACATAAATTGGGACATACACTGGACGCTTTGTGATTACACCTAACAAATTGTAACATCTCATTATGGTTCTTAGCGAGCCAGTCATACACAGAGCAAAATCAAGCATCAAACTTCCTGGTTTGGGTATGAGTCAACCCAATGAGTTGTTAGGACACCATACGACTCTGAGGGTCCAATCGTAACCAAGGCAGTGAACCATAAGCTCAAGAAGTTTTCAAGGGAAAAAATATGAGGGGTTTCAATTCTCCCTCTCTTGGATTATTCGTCCTAGAAATATGGGAAAAGCAATTTGCTAGCCTAATTGACTCTATATTCCCCTACTCTTACCTTTTACAAACTAAAAAACAATGATTCAAAGAAAATCAATCTTTCCTTTAAAAATGTTAGAAAACAAAGATATTAAGAATAACATATACCTTATGCACAATTATATGGAGCAAAAAACAAGAATGGATACTTGGACTTCATGTCCTCTTTAGCTTCCCAAGTAGCCTCTTCTATCTGGGGTTTCTCCACAGAACCTTTACCAAAGCTACATCCTTTGTCCATAGCTAACAAACTTACCAATCCCAAATCTCAATCGAGATTTCATTATTTGATAAGGAATCCAAAATACCCACCACCTCCAAAGGAATAACCATCAAAGGATCACCCACACACTTTCTCTATATCGAAATATGGAACACTGCATAAATGGAGATCAAACTAGGAGGAAACTCCAACTCGTACGCAACCTTACCAACCCTCTTCAAAACCAAATAGGGGCCAACATACCGGGGACTGAGCTTTTCTCTCTTCCCAAACTGCATTACTCCCTTTATAGGAGATACCTTCATGAATATCCAATCGCCAACCATAAAATCTAACTCCCTATACCTTAAATGATCATAGGATTTTAAGTGACTTTAGGCAACTTTATGTCTATTCCAAATCACCTTCACCTTCTCCATCACTTGGTAAACCAAATTAGGGCCAAATATCTCTACTTCACCAATCTCAAACCACTTAATAGATCTGCACCTCCTACCATATAATGCCTTAAACAGAGACATCCTAATACTAGAGGGATAGCTGTTACTATACACAAATTCTATAAGAGGAAAATAATCAACCCAACTACCACCATAGTCAATAACGCAAGCTCAGAGCATATCTTTCAATGTATTAAGAGTCCTTTCTACTTATCCATCCAACTATTTGTTAAAAGCAATAGTTCCCAAACCTCTTTGAAATGAATGCCAACAATGCAATGAGAACTGAATATCACGATCTAACATGATAGAAATAGGTGCCCCATACAATTTCACAATCTCTTGGAGTAACAACTTCGTAAAATCCTCCGCCAAATAATTAGTCCTCACAACAGTAAGTGAGCAGACTTAGTCATCCTATCCATGTTAACCCAAATTGAATCAAAATAATTTCAACATCGAGAAAGAATGGTAAAAATGCCATATTAATCACTTCCCACTTCCACACAAGAAACTCAATCTCTTGAGTCAACCCTCCAAGCCTCATGTGCTTAACCTTCACTTGTTGACAGACCATGTATTTATCCACAAAACTATCCATATCTCACTTCATAGTTCTCTACCAATAAATCTATTTAAGATCGTGATACATATTTTTTGAACCAGGATGAATGACATAACGTGACTCATGAGCCTTAACCAAGATCCTCTCTCTCAACCCATCTACATTGGGGATACATAATCTACCTTGGTGCCTTAAGATACCATCGCCATAAATCTCAAAAGATACAACCTTTTTCTGATATATATCTCCCTTAATCTTTTTTAAGATAAAATCCAATACCTACTTCTCTTTTATTTCAGCAATAAGGGATGACGTTGCCACCTCTTACGTAAACATGCCACCATCTTTAGAGTATAAGAGAACAACTTCAAGGTTATCCAAATGGTGAATATCTTTCACCAACTCCCACTTATCCTCAATCACGTAAGCTAGAATCCCCATGAATAACCTGCTAAGAACATCACCAACCACATTAGATTTACCTGGGTAATAGTGGAGACTCATGTCATAGTCTTTCAACAACTCAAGTCACCTTCTCTATCTAATATTCAACTCCTTTTAGGTGAACACATATTACAGACTCTTATTTTAAGAAAAGATATCTACATAGACTCCATACAAAATAGTCCAAAATCTTTAATATGAATACCATATCCAACAGCTCTAAGTCATGAGTCGCATGATTCTTCTCATGAACTTTCAACTGCCTAGAAGCATAGGACACCACCATACCATGTTTCATCAATGCATAACTAAGTCCCGTATGGGACACAATACAATTAGCAACCAAACTATCAATACCTTCAGGCAGTGCCAAAACTGAGGCTGAAAATAACTTATCTTTAAGCTTCTCAAAGATACCCTCACAAGCATTAGACCATAAAAACTTTGCCTTCTTCTTGGTCAACTTAGTTAGCAAGGAAGCTTTAGTCGAGAAACTCTCTACAAATCTCCTATAGTAACTGGCTAAACCTAAGAAGCTCTAAATATTAGTTGGAGTCATGGGCCTAGGCCACTTCTTAATCACTGCAACTTTCTGCGGATCCACCATGATCCATTCACTAGAAATGACATAACCTAATAGGTAACAACTTTTGACCAGAATTTGCACTTGAAAAATTTAGCATATAAATGCTGATCTTTCAAGGTTTGCAATACGATATAGAAGTAATCGATAAAATTCATCTCTCTTTTAGAATACACTAGAACATCATCTATAAACACGATGCTGAAAAACCCAAAAACTAATAAAAGACCCTATTCATTAAGTTTATGAATGCCGCTGGGGCATTAGTCAAGCAAATATGACTAAGAACTTATAATGACCATATTGCATTTCGAAAAAATTCTTAGTCATATCCACTTCCCTGATAATTAGTTAATGATAATCGGACCTAAGATCAATCTTACAAAATATCTAGCACCCTAAAGCTTGTCAAAAAAATCATTAATCCAAGGAAGAGGATACTTATTCTTCATCGTTACCATATTTAACTGATGGTAATCGATGCACATTCAAAGGGAACCATCTTTCTTGCTCAAGAACAAAATAGGAGCACCCCATGGAGGCACACTAGGATGGATAAAGCCTTTGTTAAGGAAGTCTTTCAACTTCTTTTTAAGCTCCTTCAACTCGGTCAAAGCAATTCTATATGTAGAGATAGAGATAGGATGAGTTTCTAGAATAAGGTCAATCCCAAAATCAATTTCCCCATCGGGAGGGATACCAGGAAGATCATTGGTAAAATTCTTAGGATATTTATTAGGTATAGGAATGGATGTCAATGAATGACACTTCGAGTTAGAATATTTAACTCAGACCTAATGATAAAGACATCTCCTAGAAATCAACTTCTAGGCTCTAAGATATGATATAGACGTTTCTTTAGGTACTAGAGAATCCCCTTCCCACTGAATAATCAGCTCATTAGGAAATTTAAGAAAGACCTTATGGGTCCAACAATCTAAGAAGGCATAGCACAAACGCAACCAATCCATACCTAATATGATATCAAAATCAACTATGTCTAACTATATTAGATCTACCAGAGTTTCTTAACCACCAATAGATACCACCCAACCCTTATAGGCTCTTTTAGGAACCACAAAGTCACCAACTGGGTTGAAATAAAAAAAAGACTGGGGATACACTTGGGACCAAAACTGAAATACAGAAGCACAAATGTGGTTAAATTAGAAAGAGTAGACCCCAAACCAAGAAAGCAATACACATCATAAGAAAAAAGTCATAACAAACCTATAACAACATCGAGAGATTCCTCAGAGTCCTGACGGGTAGTATTTGCATACAAGCAATTTTAGCTAGGGTTAGTACTACAAATAGAAGCAGCACTCTTGGTGCAGGAGATGAGCCCCACCAGCCTTAGATTGGCACTTTATGCCCTAAACCCACTATCATGCTGAGAATAATGATCACCCCATGGCTTTAGATATGGAGAAATATCCATAGAGTATGAACTAGAACTCTCCTACTTTTTCTTGGACCAGTTTTCACCATCTTTACCACTCTGCTGCTAACCTCCACCCTGATTAGAAAATCTAAACTTCTTATTCTATCTTTCCCCTATCTCTATCTACTTTTTTTTGTCTTTCTCAACTTGCTGCATACCCATAATCAACCTAGAGATGTCCATATCCTTGTTAGACAAGTCAACCTTACTCTCTTAAATCAAATCACATAAAAATCCAAAAGGGAACTTCTGTATTCTAGCCCTTATGCTAGACACTAACTCGAGAGCATATCGAGACAACTAATAGAACTTCAAGACATAATCCTTTATCGTCATTCTTCCTTGCTTCATATTAACAAACTCTTCCGCTTTTGCATCTCTCAAATCATGATGAAAGAAACAGTCCAAAAAAGCACTAGTGAAATCATCCCACAGTGTGGATTCGACATCATCTTCCCTAGACTATTCCTATTCCTTATACCATTAGTATGCCACATCCTTCAATTGATAGGTAGTGAATTATATACCCTTCATATTAGTAGCATACATAACAGAAAAGATCTTCTCTATCACATCAATGAAACCTTAAGGATTTTCCTCTTCCTTAACACTAGTGAACACATGAGGGCTTAACCTCATAAACTGGCCAACCCTTGTGGCCTCAAAAGATGGAGTAACAGAAGCTACATGCTCTGACTGACAAGATACCAATGGAGCTAACATATGAATATCTGACGAAATTCTGCATTCGATATATCAGCTTGAGGATATTGAGGAGCATTAGAGGGGACCGACAAAACACTAAGAGGGCAATTAAGAACTTATCCCCTAGAATGGGTATATACTCCATAAGCAGGATGTGTCCCATCAGCATTGTCCTCAAGTGGAATAGAGGAGTTTCCATGAGCTTCAGATCATCTGGGAGGCATGATCTCAAAAGCAAACAAATGAGAATTATAGAGACTCAAGACCTTAGACTCTATGGCTTATAATAGAATGACAAAAAAGGAAAACATTTCTAAATATCTCGTAGCCTCTCTCTTATAAGTATGGTGTGCTACACACCTATAAAAGAAACTCTACTTGATACAATTTTGTTGGATACCTAAAACACCAAACCCAGGCTCTAATACCACCTTTGTCATGACCCAAACCTGGGCCTGGACATGATGGGTACCATAAGTCCCATCTGAATTGGAGATCACCCACTGTACCTAACAAAACCAAACACCTTACAACCTAAAGTAGGTTTAATTTCAAACATATAACAAGATAAGGGAATATTAATTTAAAGACAATAGATAAGGCTACAACTAAAACTAACCGTTGCTAGTATCAATGCCAATACCAATAAAAATACCAATACCCAAACTGATACCACCCATGATAATAGTAATCAAACAAAGCCTCTAATTGTAACCAAAGAATATCTAGTTGAGACATGCCCCGATCATAGCTAAAAAACCAAGTCTAAAGGAATAATTAAAATGTAAAGGAAACCATAATTGTTAAATGAGGTTTTCTAAAGTATAAAAGATCACAAATTTAATCTGACTCGCTAGCTGATCCAGAATCCAAGTCACTAAGAAGAAGAAATAGAAGTATGACCTGTTCCTACATTACGTGGGGATACAACGTTCGAAGATGGTTAGCAGGGTGAACGCTAGCATGTAACTGAGGGATAAGGATAACATAATGGTATGATTAACAGTTTAAAAATGATTCAAAGATAGTACACATAATCAAATGCATAAACATACACATATATACATATATATCATATGTAATGATAGGGAATAAGCCTTAACATCTATTTCAAAACTTTTGCCTGGACTGTATAGCTCAATCGTCATATAATAGTACCCATTGGCTATATGGACACTATCTCTAACATCCTTGTCTATCCCTAGTGTTTGTAGCCGCATGAATCGAAGAACTATATCAAATATATGCACATGGGGTTCTCAAACCCTCTAACATATACCAAGGTAACTTAACCACCTAATTATATACTAATTTATGGAGGACTTAAACCTCCCTAATAATGAAATAATAATAATAATAATAAGGAAGACTCAAACCTCCCTACTCACTTTGACCCCCATATCAGCAATCACGATTTCCATATTGGTTACTCAAACCTCCACTTTTATGACTCAGCTACACAACCCTTATTAAAGCTCAATTAAAACAAGTATCATAATTTTTAATTCATTTAACGATATTCCACATTAAGGCATACAATGTTAATATCGTTATATCAACTACACTTGTAAGGTAGCACATCATGCCAAAAGAGTTTCCATTAACTTAAGGAGAACAACCACCTTTGTTCATTAATACACATTGAGGAACACTGATTCCCTTTGTTCATTAAATCATACCATTGTATTTCAAGTACTTTTTTATATTATGCAATAGTTCAACACTAGTTCAATTTTAAAAATTTCTATAATTCTCATAACTAAAACCAATTTCAAATTCTGGGGTAGGATTATAACCACTTCAAAGCCACAAGTTTTGAAAAATTATAATTCCCTAGTTCATTCACCATACCCATGCACCCACAAGTTCAAAACCATATTAAAAGCATGAAATTCATATATAAAAACCATGAGAAACATTGTTCAATTCATAACATTCAAAATCTCCAACCTTTATTTTCTAGACCAAAATAATAATCATATGAAAAATACATTAAATCATGTAATTTTGAAAAATTAACAATAATGGAAGAGTAACATGCCTAAAATAGTAAGAAGCATGGAGAGAGAACACCCTTAAGAGCCCTAATTAATCAACCTTTTAGAAACCATAGTATTTTTAACCTTAGGGATTTAGGAGTATTTAAGGAGTTACTTAGATGTTTATAGGCATAATGACACCCTAGAAAAGGTTACAAGTCATAGGTTTCTATTTGGTACAGAGTGGATATGTCTAGAATGCCCTCAACTTAAAAGCTGAAAAGTACCGCCTTTGTTTATGAGTCAACCCTTTGACTCGTAACAACACTATACGACTCATTACCATGCGTCGTAACTAATACATTACCACCAAGGCACCCTACATTGTTATCCTTATGACTTAATACAACCAATTGTAATGGGACCCTACGACTTGAACGGTCCTATTGTTGTCAACATAAAATATAAATTAAGACATATGTGGATACCCTACGAGTACTCCTAATAACTAGTAATATATCATTACTACTCTTAGTGAGCCACTTATTCTCAGAGAAGAATTAATCCTCAAACCTACTTGTTTGGGTAATACTCAACCCAATGAGTCATCAAGACACCCTACGACTCTGGAGGTCCAGTTATAACCAAGGCAATGAGCCCAAAGCTCAAGAAGATTTTAAAGGCCAAAATCCAAGGTGTTTCACTTAACTTATCTTAGATGATAATCATGAAAAAAGATGTTAAATAAGATTTCCAATTACCAACAATACTGAATTTTGAGTTATCACAATCATTAGGCCTTTTGCTCTTAAGGGATGGATGAAAAATAGGCTAATTCGTAACGTAAGGGGTCTATTTATACCCCTTCTAGGTAATTAGGTATTGCAATCACACACCTAGGTGTGTAATCACTCTATATGACCTTAGGAGAATTGATGCAATTACTATTACCATTAGTGAGACCACATTATCTTCTCTGCACACGATATGCGATCGCTGACATAAGATATCAACTAAAACTTGGAAATTTATCAAGTTTCTGCCAAGGCATCGAGATTCATTCAAAATTTGATATATGAAAATGAACTATGTAACCAAACAAATTGATTTTATAGATGCAATGGCCAAGTTGGATATTCCATTCTAGGTAGGTTTGAGCAAATATAGGTCTCACACCATATTTTTTATTTTCCAACTTACGGACCAATTGGTTGAATGAGATTGAGTTCATTAGTATCCAAATCAAAGATCTACCTGTCCTAAAATCAATATTTTAGATCTATTGGGACAGTCAAAATTTGTATCTGAGATCATTTTCTAAATTTTTTACCTAGTGGACATTTGGAATGTAATGACCCTCTAGGTCACTTTTCATATTTTTGTTTATTTTCATGGTAAGATATTTCCCATATCTGCTCCAAGACATTTATGAATTTTGGGGACTAACATTTTGGTTATCGGGTAGTTTATTTATTTTTTAGAGCCAATTTCCTATTTAGAAGTCTTGGTTGGTTCCAAATAGCCACTAGGCAAAACCTTCAACAAAAGAATCTCGGATGCAAATTCCAACTATTCCAAAAGCTTTGGAATACCAATTGTAGGTTGGGTAAACCTTTATTTTGGGTCTCGAGGTACCCAAGCTCATTTTGACCTATTTGTCAAAAAGTTGAAAAATTAGAAATTCATGTGTGGGATCCATATTTGGTCAAAATAACCTCGGATGGAAAATTTTACTTCACCATTGTGTCCAAAATATCAAATTTAGTGTGGTTACGTAGTTTATTTATGTATATTAGATTTTGAATAAATCCCAAGGCCTTAGCGAAAACTTGGAAAATATCAAAGTTTCAACTGATATCTGGTGTACAGTGGAGACATTGAGATCATACCAAGGGTGTAGTGATAGCCACATTCAATCCTAAGGTCAAATAGTTTGATTGACCACCTAGGTGTTCAATTGCATCACCTCATTACTTGGGATGGTATAAGTAGCCCCTTTTTGTCCGATTTTGGCTCATTTTCACCTATCTCTTAAGGGCAAAAACCCTAAAAGGTAAGATATCATAAATTTGAGTTTTATACATAACTTGGGATCTTGTCTAACATTTATCTTTGCCATTATATTCTGATTTGAGGTATTATTACAGCATTTTCTTTATGAAATTTAGTGATTTCTTGACCAAAATCTCAAATATCTCAGGGCTTGATTTTAGCCCCAAATTAGCATGGTTATCACCCATTCATAAGGGTTGTGATTCCTAATCATGTATGAACATTGGGTTGACCTCAAAAATATGATTTTTATAAGTGAGACCTACTTGGGGTTTCAATGTTATTTTAGGACCCGAAGCACAATGGTGAAATATGGGTATCATTATTCTCATATTAATAAGTAGATTATGATTGTGATAGCATGATGGAATTTTGGGGTTGTGAAGTGAATATGAATATTTGGTGAATGATTTAAGGATTTGTAGTTTGGTTTTGAGGTAGGATTCTACCTACTCTTCTTTATAAAATGATGTGAGTTTTATATTTTATGTGAATGTGAATGTTAAAAATGATTATGGGTAGAATGACTTAGTCTTGATTATTGAAGTTTTGGGATTAGATGAGGATTTTAACCTATGAGGTGATAAACTTATTACACTTTAAAAATCCAATTGCCTTCTCCATAGATTGAACAAATTCTTAGAATAGATATGATATGATGCTAGGATTGTGAAGGTGGTTTAAGCATTGGAAGAATGGTACATATGATTAACCTTATTTGGACAATTCTTGTGATCTTAAAATCATAATTTAGGTGGATTTGACTTAATTGTTCATGTTCTAGTTGAAATTCCTATCTTAGGAATGAATATGGCTTATGTACCATCAATAAGTGAATGCAGATACCTTAGCCTAGTCCAAGGTATACATGACCTAAATATGGAATTTGAGGATTAGAAGTAGGTTCTTCAGACCCACCTTAGGCTAAGACTTGTGTTAGCCTATGTGGACTTTATTATAGATGTTAGGAATTGTTGAGACTACTAAGCCTTTAGAGTAAGGTTAGTTTGCAACTTAGCAAATGATGATGGTATTTTCCCCAAAGAATGATTAATGGATTATTGCGATGATATAGTTATAGTTGTGATATTTGGATTATAAAGATGCTATTTCTATTAGATTTGGTGATTGACCTATAGAGATGATACTCCTCCTATTTATGATATATGACTTATGGATATGATATGCCTTATAGAGGTGATATGTCTCATAGTTATGATTTATAGCCTAGTGATATATTATGCCTCCTATATATGCGATGCCTCCTAGACATGAGATGATTATAAATAAGCTTTATAATTTATAGATATGTCATGACTCGTGGTTATACCATGGCTTATAGATACGAGATGGCTTACAAATACAATTATTGACATGAGTTTTAGATTTTTATATAGGCCTAAGGCTGTGATTATGATTTTGTAATTATTTTGGATACATTATTAGGCCAAGGCCATGTTATGATATCGGTTGGACTTTCGAGAAGTTTTTATCCTTGAAAAATACGGTTGTAGTGTATACATATATCGATGCTTATGGTTACATTGTTTAAATAATGGTGATGTCATGCATAGATTTGGTACCATTTTTTTATCATTAAACTGATAAATGATGTGATTCTAGATAAAATATGATCTTATTACTGCCTTTCCTAAATAAGGGTTAAAGCCCGCTTTGTACCTTAAAATCAAATTTCTTTATAATAATAGTTGTCTATATTAATGAATAAATTTTATATAAAATAGGTTAGTAATGATGTTTTAAAGATTTAGCCAAGATAGATTTTTGCCTATGATTTGATACTACCAATACTCCAGTTGCGAGAAATTCTAACCCTTACTGAACTTTTTTAATAATTTAGTCCCAAAATTTACTTCAGGCAATGGATTTATCAATTTACACTTTTTTTTAACCACGACTTGATCTTGTGCACTTATTATATCTACATATACATCTCTCCTGTATGGGACGAAGGAAGATGTTGTATCGATGCTATAAATTCTAAGTAAAACCCAATGATAGATTTTAGTGTCTATGTTATATATGTGTTTATGATTATGATTTTACTTATTATATACTTGAAAAGGATGAAGGATGACTATAATGATATGCTTATATACCTGACAAGGTCGAAGGACATTCTGATGAGATACCCAACAAGGCCAAAATATATTATGATGATGATATTTATACCCATCAAGGATGAAGGATGATTATTTTGATGTGACTATGTGTACATCTACTGGTTTGATTCTAGATAGCCCTATGTATGACAACTTATACTTGGCAAGGCTGGAGAATGATTATGATAATGATGGTTATGATGATGATGGTTACGATGGTAATGGTTATGATAATGTTATTATGATAATAATTATATACTTTGTATTTATTCTTGCATGTGTATTGCCTATCATCAGTATGAACCTATATCTATCAACCTATATGGGGGAGAGGGGTTACATCGGTATGGATAATGACTATACCTTCTGGTGTATGGTATGTTCATTGAACCTTTTGAGCCTGGGGAGGTGGCGCTATGTGATAGGCTTGACTAGGTATTTGGTTTTCAGGACTAGTTGATTACTCGCATTGTCATTGACATTGTTAATATTATTTTTATGATCATTGTAATGGCTAATTGGTGATATATTGGTTATTGATTTGGCATTGAGAATTGTGGCATAATTCTAGCCATTTCTATTTTATGATTTCATTATGATTCATGATTAAGTTATGATTAGAAATATGAGTTAGAAATCTAAGTATACTAGCAATAGTTCCTGGTATGATTATGATATAATAAAATGCTATTCTGATGACTTAGGCTATACTTTGAGTTGACCTTGTTCATATGTATATATTTATCTAACTATATGTAGCTATGGTATTACCATATCCCTTATTTCCTTTATTTACTTAGATTATATATATTTAATTCTTAGCCTTGTATACTATTATATATCCTTCTTTTTTTTTTTATTCATGTGTTGGTCGGCACTATATGAAATAGTGTTGATATTCCTAAGTATACCTTGAATAAGATAGTGTATCATTATTACTTCCTTAGCCTTATTACATTAGTCTCTTAAACATTAATAGGATAGTTTATCTTTATTATCTCATCAACTATCTTATGTGGTTACTGGATGTTCGAGTGTAGTTTTTTATTTTATTTATATGTTATATATATCTGCTTTATATTTAGAGCTCAATCGGTAGTTGCCTACTGGGTGCCACGTGTTTTGTAATCCTACTATGCTTTTGTAGCCTATAGATCATAGTACAAGTTATCTTTACTAATGTGTTCATCATTTAGAGCAGCCATAGTTTAGAGACTTAGAGTGTGCTCTAGACGTTTGGAGTATTACTTTTCTCTTTCTTATGTACTAGACTAGTCTCTATGTTATAGTCGTAGATGAGTTCTAGCAGTTTCATACTCTTATTATATTTTAAGATCTTGTACTGATACCACTAGGTTTTGGGACTATATTAAGTATTTGATTGTTTATTATATTTATTCTGTATTCTTTGTTTTATCTCTTTGGGTAGTTTGTTACTAGCCATTCTAGATTATGGTTTGGGTTTCCTACTTGTGGGTTACAGTAGGCACCATTATAACCTAAGAAATTTGGTCATGACAAAATAGTATCATAGCCTAGGTTGACTGGTGTATTAGTTCTAGAGATAAGTGTTTAGTAGAGTCTTAAGGATTGGTCAAGAGAAGTCCATAACCTATATTTGGGAGGCTACAAGGACATTCTTAGCAAATTTACTTCTTGACTCGTTGTTGTGTGTCTGCATTGCAATGAGCCTCAAGCACGTCCTTTAACTCTACTCTATTCCATATGAATAATGAGAGATCATCGAAAGATGTGAATGAAAATTCAACACGTATTTGTAGAGCTTTAGCATAATAATAGATCTAGAGAGTTATAGATGAATATCAAAGATCTTCAACATCAGCCAAATGATTTGGGGCCAACTCAGGCTCTAGTTAAGCATGTGACTACTTTATCCCTTCGAGGTTCAACATTGGGGATCTCAATCATGTTGCAGATCCCTGCCATCTATGGATAACATTTAAGTGATCAAGAAATTTATAGGCAAAAGATGGAATTTTGGTGTTCATTAGCGTTCTTTACTAGTTTTGAAGTATGATATTAGGTTTCTAGAGTGGGCTAAACTTATTCCTAAGCTATATCTTTCAAAGTAGGGCATGGTGCATGGATTTATTTAAGGATCAACATTGCCACTCTATTAGTGTTAGAGCACTTGATAATAGTTGGGTCTTTTTTCTCTCAAAATATTGATCATGCGAGATCCATAGAGTGAGAGCATCAATTGAGACTTATGGAGATAGCGGCAAGAGGCCATGCCATCAATATAGTGCTATTGGTATTTTATTTAGGAGTAAGAATCCTTTCGATAGAGGTCAGCTTCACTTGTAGCCTATTAGCTCTATAAAAGTAGTATTTCATAGTATTAGTAGTTCTCAGATTAGTCATAATGATCATATCAGGCATAGTTTCCATCAGATCTTGTAGAGTTTTTGGTATGGGTCTTTAGGCTATGGTAATTATTTTGGATTATGAGGGGTAGTATCTTAAAGTATTATATGATTTTATTTTGGTTGTATTGAGATGGGACACTAGTGAAGAGAGTGTCCTAGATGGGACTTAGTTGATCAGGTGGAATTAACATATATTCCCCACCAGCCTAGAGTTTCTAAGATAGGTTATGATTGCGGGAAGGATGGATATTGTAGTGGAGAGAACTCTCAATGGTAGTTGGCTAGCTATTTTGGCTTAGTTTATATTTCTCGCCAGGATTAGAGCTTCAAGAGTTTGCTACGACTATAGAAAAATTGGCTACTATTCTAGAGAGTGTCCTAGATATGGGATTTGTAGTCATTCATCTCATTTAGATTAGCCTTGTGATGTTGTGAGGTCTTTAGTTAAAAATAGTATGCTTGGTGCCTCAATTGATGATTTAGTCATTCAGCCTGAGTTTGGACCCATTTAAATTTATTCTTTTTTAGACCCTCCAGGCATGTGATTGCGGATGTCACCATAATAGATGTGCTTTTATTTTTGGTATTTACCTTTTCATTATGTGTGTTGGGTTTTTCTTACCCATTGATCATTATATATCTTGATGAGTTCTTATTGGTTGTTATGTTCCTTGCTATTGAATTTATGATTATGTGGCTACCCCATGGCTTTTTTTTACTAGTGAAGGAGTAGATTGTATTAATATTTTATCCCTAAGGGTGTAGCATTAGGTTTGAGTCCTATTTATCATGGCACATTAGCCTTATTATGGCCCTTGAGTTGTACTTACCATTGATTTTCATTTTGGGTACTAGCTATTCATTATATTAATGTTTATATTATGGTTGTTATTGCTGTCATTGCTTGATGATATTGATCTTTATTGGATAGTTGTTTAGACTAGTGTTATCTAATTGCGATTCCATTCCTTATGGTTTTTATTTGGTAGCCTAAGTAGTTGTAGCCCGATTTAATGATTTGTCCCCTATAGTGAGGAGAGGTTGATTATTTTCCTCTTTTATTGGTTGTGTTAGATTACTTATACAATCAAAGGTAAGTTGACCTTTTGTGGTTCTGTATGGTCCTAGATTTGGAAATTCATCTATATTGCCCTCCCTTGGGTTTGGGATGCTTAGGCATGCCTCCTGAGTTTACAAAGGTTTTGTGTAGGCCACCCCTCATATATAGACAATTTTAAAGATTGACCAATTTTGGATTTGATCTTAATTTGTGGGTATTTTATCGCCTGAGAGTGGTTTTGATATTGATATCAAGATGTTCGGTATTCATCTATTAGATTTGTTGGATTCATCTCCTAGCCATAGTTTGGTCTTTGCACTAGTATGGAGGTTGGATGCTCCTTTCTTACCGTAGTATGGTTTTGTCTATAGTTGAGTTAGAGAGTTAGAGGCAAGTAGTCATTCTGGTGATCACTTTTGGAGCTAGTAAATTAGAAGTTCTTCATCTTGAGTTGTTTGGTTCATTTTTTGGTAGTGGTCTTAACCTCGACATTTGTGTCAGGCTTGGTATTTTCTTTCTTAGTGAGCTGATTCATGGTTTGCTTGAGTTATGATTGTCCTACTTGGGTGGATTTAGGAAATCCCTATTTTAGAGTTTGTCTGGACTAATGAGGCTTGTTGGAGAGTTTCTCCATGATGATATATGCCTATGACTATTCTTTACTGATATGGAGTGTTGGATTGGTAAGTTTTTGTCTTAAGTTGCATTTTCCTGAGTTGCTAGAGTTTTTTTTATTTACTATTGTAGTTTTCAGCCTTGGTTAGTTTTGAGCCTATTTTGATAGTTCATTCCCTCCAACAGATATGGAGTGGGTTATTGTATTTTTCATCCAGTGATTTATGGCATAATTTCTTTGCTATGGCTACATTTTGTGTCCTCTAGCTGATATAGAGTGGTTGTTTGCATTGTCAGTCGATGGTTTATCCCTATGATGATTGTGTTCTCTAGTTATGTTTTGATATTTGCTTGGTATGATCTAGCTTGGGTGTGTCAGATTTGATACTAAAGTTGATTTGAGTAGTTGACATTAACATAGAATTATTGGCTCAAATTTTGACTTGATTCCTTGGAAAAACAATTTCGAATTATGATAGATTGGGGTATAAAAGCCTACCCGTCTTTAGGTTTTGTTTTGATAGTTGGGATTGAGAGGTTCAGCCTTGGTATTGAGATTTTAGTTTGGATTTGTAGAGCTTATGTGCAGCCATCGTCGTTGAATTTTCTCAATTTAGATTTCATTTATAGGTTGGTTGAGCCTACTCCATGTTACCTATTCGGTCTTGTCGACTTTGGATGGATTATAGTTGATAATTATTCTGATGTAGCACATAGACCTGATATTGGTTCCTTTAACTTTTACCATGGATCTTCAGTTTTTTTTGGGAATTTTGGATGATACACTCAGTGGGCGAAATGTACTTAAGTTGAATTCAGTATTGTTTTATTCTCGATTGATGGAACACTTGGAGCGGATCATTTAGAGATGAGTAGTTATGCCTTGATCTCCTGGATTTCAATTTGATTACAATCTGGACTAGTTGTAGCATTGGTATAGATTGCATTCCAAGATTATCTCCATTTATGTGCTCAGATAGCGCCTTATGGGATTATTCTTATGTTAGTCGTATGGACTTCAATAGATCAGCCTCAGTTCTTTGAGTTGTCTGTGGTGAGACTACGCGAATAGGACTCAGGTGATTTTCCTCCTAATATAGAGCGAATAGAAAGTGTAGAATGGTAAAGGAAGGTTATATTTTGATTTGGAGTCAGTGGTATGACTCATGTCTTGGGTTGATTTTTGCACAGGTAAGTGTTTATTGATTTGTGTAGGTATTGAGATGGTGTCGATGTGTTGTGGTTTAGATTTGTGTGCATTAGCCTATTTTGGTTAAGTTGCAGGCCAGTTGGTGGTTGAAATAGAATTTTGGCCTTTTGGAAGTAAAGTGAAAGAGCTGGTTGGAAAAGGGATACCTATGGAAAATCTCTCAAAATTGTTCTCCCTTTATGGGGGTTATCTGGCAAGTCGTGCTTGAAGCATGCGGGCCCAATACCTCAACCTTTTAAGCTTTTGAGATATTCCTATCCATTGACTTTGAGGACAAAAGTCCTTTTAGTAGTGGATATTGTAATGACCCTTCAGGTCATTTTTCATATCTTCACGGTTAGATCATTCCTATAGCTGCCCCAAGTTTTTTGAGACTTTCTGGGACTGACAGTCCAATTACTAGTAAGTTATTTGGTTTTTTAGAGACAATTTCCTATTTAGAAGTCTTCGCTGTTTCCAAATGGCCACAGGGCAAAAATTGATGTAAAAAATCTTGAATGCAAATTCCAATTGCGCCAGCAACTCTGAAATATCAATTTTATGCTAGGTAGACCTTTGGTTCGGGTCCCGAGACATCAAGCTTATTTCGACCTATTGGTTGAAAAGTTGTCCACATTTGCTCCTGAGATCATATAGTGAGATTACACAGCTGGGTGTATGATTACAACACCTGATTACCTAGTATAGGTATAAATCGCCCCTTTTTTCTTGATTTTTGCTCACTTCCCCCATCTCTTGAGAGAACAAACCCTAACAGGTGAGATATCTTAAAATTGAGACTTGTGGGTAACTTGGGAGCTTGTTTAACATCTATTTCCCAATTATCTTTTAATTTGAGGTAACATTACAACCTTTTCTTCAAGCAGTTTAGTGATTTCTTGACCAAAACCCCAATTAGCTTAGGGTTTGATTTTAGCCCCAGATTAGCTTGGTTTTCACCCATTCTTCAGGGTTATGATTCCTTGATCATGTATGAATGTTGGGTTGTCCTTGGAAACTTGATTTCTGTAAGTGTGACCCACTTGGGTTTTTGATGTCATTTTTGGACCCGAAAAACTATGGTGCAATATAGGTATTATTAGTCATGTATTGATGAGTAGATTATTGTTTTGATAGCATGATGGCATTTTGAGATTATAAAGTGAAGACAAAACTGTGGTGAATGATTTAAGGATTTGTAGTTCGGCTTCTAGGTAGGTCTCTCTCTAATATTCTTCGTAAGATGATGCATGTTATATATTCTATGTGAATGTAAGGGTTAAGATTGATTATGGATAGAATGTCTTAGTCTTGATTATTAAAGTTTAGGGATTAGATAAAGGTTTTGACCGATAAGGTGATATGCTTATTACACTTTTAGAATCCTATTGCCTTCTCCGTTGATTGAACTAATTCATAGAATGGATATTATATGATGATGGGTTTGGGAAGGTGGTTTAAGCATTGGAAGAATGGTACATATGATTAACCTTATTTGGACAATTCTTGTGATCTTAAAATCATAATTTAGGTGGATTTGACTTAATTGTTCATGTTCTAGTTGAAATTCCTATCTTAGGATTGATTATGGCTTATGTACCATCAATAAGTGAATGCAGATACCTTATTCTAGTCCGGGGTATAAATAGCCTGAATATGGAATTCGAGGATTAGAAGTGGGTTCTTCCATCCCACCTTAGGCTAAGACTTGTGTTAGACCATGTGGACTTAATTACGAATGTTAGGCATAGTTGGAACTAGTAAGATTTTAGAGTAAGGTTACTTCGTAACTTGGCGAATTATGATGGTATTTTCCCCAAAGAATAATTAATGGGTAATGGCCATGATATAGTTATAGATTTGATGTTTTACATATAGAGATAATATTCCTCATTAATGTGGTAATTGACCTATAGATATGATACTCCTCATCGTTCTGATATATGACCTATGGATATGAAATTCCTTATAGAGGTGATATGCCTCATAGTTATGATTTATGGCCTAGTGATATATTATGCCTCCTAGATATGAGATGCCTCCTAGATGTGAGATGATTATAAATATGTTTTATGGATTATAGGTATGTTATTCCTCCTAGTTATGTTATGGCTTATAAATATGAGATAGCTAACAAATGTAATTATTGACTTGAGCTACGGATTCATATTTGGGCCTAAGGCCATGATTATCATATTGTAATTATTCTGGACATATTATTGGGACAAAGGTCATGTTATGATATCATCTGGACATTCTGGAAGTGTTTATCCTTGAAAAGGACATGATTGTAGCATATGAATATATATATTAATGCTTATAGCTTTGTTATTTGAATACTGGTGATGGCATGCATATATTTGGTACATTCATGATCATTGAATCGGTAAATGATGCGATTCTAGCTAAAATATGATCTTATTACTATCTTTGATAAATAAGGCTAAAAGCCTGCTTTTCACCTTAAAATGGATTTCTTCATATTAATAACTGCATGTCCTAATGAATAACTTATACATAAAATAGTTAATAATGAGGTTTTAAAGATTTGACAGAGACAGATTCTGGTCAATGATTTGATACTACTAATTACTTTGGTTTTGAGTGATTCTGACCCTTTTTGAACTTTTATAAGGACTTAGTCCTGGAGTTCACTCTGTGCAATGGATTTATGAATTTATACTCTTTTTAGCCATGAATTGAGCTTGTGCTCCTATTTTATCTATATATGCATCTCTCTAATATGGGATAGAGGAAGATGTTGTATTGATGACATAAATACCAGGTAAAACACAGTGATAGATTTTAGTACCAGTGTTATATATATGTGTTGATGATTATGATGGTATTGATTATATACCCGACAAGGTCGAAGGATGATTGTAATGATATGCTTATAAACCCGGCAAGGCCGGAGGATATTGTGATGAGATATTCGACATGGCCAGAAGATACTATGATGATGATATTGATACCTAACAAGGATGAATGATAAATAGATTGATGTGCCTATGTGTACATTTACCGGTTTACATCTGGCTAACCCTATGTATGGCAACTATATATTAGGAAAGGCCGGAGGATGACTATGATGAAGATGGCTTAATGATGACGATGATGGTTATGGTGATGATGGTTACAATGATGATGGTTATGATGATGAAATTATATTATTGGTTATATATTTACTATTTAATATTGGATGTGCATTGCCTATCACCAGTATGCGCCTATATCTATCAGCCCATATGGGGGGTCGCATAGGCAGGGGTCTATACCTTATGGTGTATCTTATGTTGATTTAACCTTCTAAGACTGTGGTGGTAGGGGTACATGATATGCTCAACTAGGAATTTTGTTGCTTGGACTAGCCCCTTACTCGCGTTGTCATTGACATTGTTATTATATTTGTTATGATCATTGTTATGGCTAATTGGTGACAAATTAGCTATTGATCTGGTATCGATAATTGAGGTATGATTCTAGCCTCTTCTATCATACAATTTCATTAAGATTCATGATTAACTTATGATTACACGTATAAGTTAGAAACCCTAAGTTTACTAGCGTAAGTTCCTATTATGATTATGAGGTGTTAAAATGCAAGTCTGAAAACTTCGGCTATACTTCGAGTTGACCTTGTCTATATGTATATATATCTAGCTACATGTATCTATAGTATTATCGTATATCCTTTTTTTCCTTCATTTGTTCAGATTATATATACATTCATTCCTTGTTCTTGTATACTATTATATATCATTCTTTCTCCCTTTTATTTGTATATTAGTATGTGATATATGGTATAGTGTTGAGATTCCTAGGTATGGCTAGAAATAAGATAGTTCTTCCTTATTACTTCCTTAGCCTTATTATGTCAGTATCTTAGACATGAATAAGGTAGTTTATCCTTAGTCACAATGTCTGTCTTATGTGGTTGCTTAACATTCAAGTGTAGTTTTCCATTCTATTTATATGATATATATATATACATATATATTTACTCTATCTTTGGAGCTCAATCGACAGTTTCCTATTTAGTACCACATGTTTGGTGCTCATACTATGCTTCTGCAGCCTGCAGAACGTAGTACGGGCTATCAGCGTTAATTTGTGCGTCGTGCAGAGCAGCTATGCTTTGGAGACTTAAGTGATCTCCTGACGATAGAGTATTACTTTCCTTCCTCTTATGTACTGGATTATTCTCTATGTTTTATCGGAGATGAGTTGTAACACTGTAATTCCCTTGGTATTTCATTTTTGTACTCTTAATATATTAGTAGCTCTTGTACTAATAACACCAGGTTTTGGGACTATATTATGTATTTGATTGATTATTACATCTATTCTGCATTCTTTCCTTTGTCTTTTTGGGTAGTTCGTTACTAGCCTTTCCGGATTTTGGGTTCGGCTTTCCTATTGATGGGTTATAGTAGGTGTCATCATGACCTGAGAAATTGACATGGAACCATCGAAGACTTCTTAACAGGAGTTGGCTATAAAAAACAAACGAACTACCCGATAATCAAACTGTCAGTCCCAGCAATTCATCAATGACTTAGGGAAGCTATGGGAAAGTTTTAACAGTGAAAATAAGTGGAAATCTGAAAAATAACCTGGAGGGTCATTACATTGAGCTTTCTATAGCTCAACTTACACACCTCAGACCATCGAAAAAGAACCTCGTTCCGAGTCAATCTGGTCATAGGGGATAAAATAGTAGGAAAACTCTTGACAAATCATCTATAATAACAAGCCAAACTAATAAAGCTATGAACCCCAGTCTGTGATATACTTCTAGTCCAATCACAAATCACCTCAATCGTAGTCGGGTCTACCATAATACTATACTTAGTCACCATATGTCGAAGGAATAGGAATGTCACCAACTTAAGCAAAAACTCACACTTGGAGAACTTGGAAAAAAACACATGATATCTCAAAGTCTGGAGAACAATTCCATATGACTTCTAGCTCAATTAATAACACAATTGCTAACATCATCAATAAGAGTATTTTCTAGCGTGATTACTCGCCTAATTTGTAGTATAATCACAATCATAAGTAATAGCATAGGAAATAGCTTATCAATAGCATGGTCAAAGACTTATTATTATCATAATAGATAGCTTATACATGGCATAACCAATAACTTATCGTTACATGATCCATATCTCATCATAGCATAGGTAACCATCTAATCCATTAGTCTATGAACATAACTTCTAATGCTATCATAACCATAACCATCAAGTTCCATTGTTCCTCAATATTGCCTCAAAGGGAATTCTCTAGGTGTTTAATAATGTGTAAGGGTTTCAAGAGAACTAGCATCTATCATGGCTTAAGGTGGGTCAAAGAGCCCACTCCTAAATCCCCAAAATCCATTCTAAGTCAAATTCTACCTCGAACAATGGTGAGGTATCTAAATCAACTCTTAGATGTATAGAAAGCTACAATTAGCCCTAAGGTAAAGATTCTTCTCAAATACTGTAACTAATTCTAATAGGAACAAAGGCAACCTATCATTAGTATAAGCAACTAAGGCCAAACTTACCCCAAGCATGAGTGTCTAAGGAATTGTTACCAAATTTGATCAATCTAAAGCATTCTTATGATAATCATAAGAAGTGAAGTCCAATTCACCTAGATAATAAGGAAACAAGTCAAATATTTCAACTTTACGGTTTCAAATTAGCCTAAAAGTTTCAACTAACAGAAGTCTTGCATTTCATCAATCCAATACCTAAAACCCATCCTAAATCCAACATAATATCATAAACATACTATGAAGTAGCTCAATCGATCAAGGGATAACCTAGCCTACTTCGAACGTCGAAAAAAGCTCAACGATCTACTAAACCACTGCTTTTACCTTCCAAAAAGCCTCCTTAAGATTCCAAATTATCATAAACACATTCTACTCATCAATAAGAGAATAACGATACCCATATTGAACTATTATTCTTCTGGTCCAAAAATCACATCAAAACCCCATATGGGTCCCACTTACAAAAATTACATTTTCAAAACCAACCCAACATTCCTACAAGATCTGGGAACCATTACCCTAAAAATAGGTAAAAATCAAGTCAAAATTAGGGCTAAAATCAATCCCTAATAGTTTTGGGGTTTTGAGCAATAAATCACTAAAATCCACTAAGAAAACGGTGAATTTTTACCTCAAATTAAAAGATAATTGCAAAATTAAATTTTAATCAAGATCCCTAGTCACTTACAAGTCCTAATTCTAAGCTTACACTCTTTACGGTTTTAGGCTCTCAAGAAAGTGATGAAGAATGGCCAAAGTCGTAGATAAGGGGTTGTTTTATACCCAATCCAAGTACTCGGGAGTCGCTATTGCATCACCAAGGTTGGTGATCTAACCATCTTCATTCTATCATGCAAGTCATGATCATGACACCCCTATCACAATCGTGGTATCTGCTCTCCTCGAGTGAGTCGTGATCTCGATCCAAAGAGCCGCTATCGCTGTGCACCAGAATCCTGGTGCACTAGATTTTTCCATGTCCAAAATGGACTTTAACTATGTACTCGAGATTCTTTCAGGATCTCTTATATGAAAAAGAACTATAAAACCACACTAAATATGATGTTTTGGACATGATGGAGCAGTCTTAATTTCCATCCGAGGTCATTTTAACCAAGGGTTCCTATTCCCATATTTTATTTTTTTAAAAATTTTTGACCAATAGGTCGAAGTGTCGAGTTTCACGAGACACAAACCAAAGGTCCACTTAGCCTAAAATCAGAATTCTGGACCTATTGGGAGCTTTCAAAATTTGAGTACGGGATCATCTTAAGTTTTTGCTCGATAGCTATTTGGAACCAATGAAGACTTCAAAACATGGAATTGGCTCTAAAAAACAAAATAATTTGCCAGATAACCAAACTATAGGTTCCAGCAAGTCATAAATGACTAAAGACATCTTTAGGAAAGCTCTAATGGTGAAAATAAGTAGAAACATGGAATATGACCTAAATGGTCATTATAATTTTTACTACTAAGGAAACTTTATCCACAGAAGTTAAGGATTAGGATGTAACTGAAGTCTAAAAAAAATGAGGATACTGAGTTTGTATCTTGCTCTTGATCTCCTAAGTGGCCTCCTTCACTGGGCAGAGCTTCCACTGAACCTTAACTACAAGAATCTCTTTAGTGTGCAATCTCCTGACATCATTAGCCAAAATGAGCACATACCCCTCCACAAAGGTCAAACACTCGTCCAACTGGACTGAGTCCTATCTAAGCACATGAGACAATCAGGAATGTACCATTGCAACATGGATACATGGAAAATTAGATGAACAGTGAGAAAATATGGAGGTATCTAGCTCATAAGCTACCTCACCAACTGCACAAAGAATCTCAAAAGGTCCAATATACCTAGGAATGAGCTTTCCCTTCCTCTTGAACCTCATCACACCCTTCATGGGAAATACATAGAGGAATATATGATTACTTACTCCAAATATCAAGGTAAGAAGCCTACAGTCTAGGTAGGCCATCAGCTTACTCTGATCCACTCTCAACCTATCCTGAATCACCCTAACTCTACCGAATGACTCCTAAAGCAAATCAGTAGCATGTGGCCTAACCTCGAAGTATCAAACCATCCAATAGAAGAACGACATATCCTACCATACAAAACCTCAAAGGCACATCTCAATGATTTAATGATAACTGTAATTATATGCAAACTCTAGCAAGGCTAGGTGCTGCTCCCACTGGCCTCCAAATTCCATAACACAGGCTTAGAACATATCCTCAAGAACCTAAATAGTCTGCTCTAACTCACTATCTATCTACAGATGAAAGGCTGTACTAAGATCCACCAGAGTTCCCAACTGCCCCTAAAATACTCTCCAAAATCTCAAAGTGAACACAAAACCACGGTCTGAGATAATACAAATGGGCACTCCATGCAAACAGACTATCTCCCAAACATAGATATTGGCTAACCCTTAAGCATTGAATAAAATCTGAATAGGAATGAAATATACTGACCTGTTCAAAGGATTCACAATGACCCAAATACTATCAAAACTATGGGAAGTGTGGGGTAATCCAATTAAAAAAACCATAGTAATCCATTCCCATTTCCACTCGAGAATGGATAACCTCTAAGTCAAGCCACATGGTCGTTGATGCTCGACCTTCACCTGCTAATAACAAAGGAAACGAGTTATAAAGTCTTCCATATCTCTCTTCATACAACTCTACCAATAATGATGTCTCAAATCTTTATAAATCCTAGTTGTGCCGGGATGAATGAAATATCTAGACTTGTGAGCCTCATGCAAAATTAACTAGATCAAGTCATCGATCCTTGGAACACAAATGGGGCTAAAAATCTCAAAACACCATCATAATCTATGATGTTTATCTTAGACGCACCACTCAATGCCTTATCATAGTAGAAGCAAAGCTTACTATCCTCAAATTGATGATCTCAAATCTTCTCAAATAATGAAGACCTTACCTCAACACTAGAAATAATCCTCCTAGGGTTTGAAATATCAAGGCGAACCATCAAGTTGGCTATGGACTGGATGTCCCATGCCAACGGCCTTTGAGAAACTAAAATTCAAGACAAGCCACCAATGCTATTTGTCTTCCGACTCAAGGCATCTGCTATTATATTTGCCTTTCCTATATGATACAAGATGGAAATATCATAATCCTTAAGCAACTCCATCCATCTATACTATCTAGCATAAGAAAAGACATGACTTTACTGCATCAATACACAACCTAAGTCGATACTAGAAGCATCACAAAAGACAGTGAATCCTTTACCCTAAATAGGAAGAGCTAAAGCAGGAGCTTAATTGAGAAAGTCCTTGATCCTTCCAAATCTCAACATACACTCCTTGAACCATTGTAAAGGAACCTCTTTTCGAGTTAATTTTGTCATAGGGGCTGAAATTGTGGTAAAACCCTCAACAAATCATCTATAATTACCATTCAAACCAATTAAGTTGCGAACCTCAATTGGAGATATAGGTCTAGCCCAATCATGAATCACCTTAATCTTTGCTGGGTCGACTATATTCCCATCCTTAGACACCACATGTCCAATGAATGTGATCAACTCAAGCGAAAACTCACATTTAGAATACTTGGCAAAAAACACATGGCCTCTCAAAGTCTGGACATAATCCCCAAATATTGCACATTCTCCTCTTTACTCCTCAAATACACAAGGATGTCATTGATGAACACAATCATGAAGGAATCCAAATAAGGCCTGAATACTTATTTCATTAAATCCATAAATCTAGATGGGGCATTAGTCAACCTATATTGACATTACTAAGAACTCATAATGACTATAATATGTCCTTCATGCTATTTTCAGGCTATCCTTAGCCCGAATCCTCAACTGATGGTAACTAGATCCCAAATAAATCATCAAAAACATTGTCGCTCCCTAAAACTTGTTAAGCAAATCAACAATGCACAACATAGGATATTGTTTATTCATTGTCACCTTATTAAACTACCTATAATCAATATTAATATGCATGTAGCCATCTTTATTATTCCTAAATAATATCGGATCTCCTCAAGGAGACATAGTCTAATAAAACCCTTACCAAGAAGATCCTAAATCTTAGAATTTAGCTCCTTAAGCTTGATAAGAGCCATATGGTAAGGTACCATAGAAATAGGTTAGGTGTCAGGCTTAAGATCAATAGAAAACTCAAACTTAAAGACAGGGGGAGTACTAGGAAGGTCAGTTAGGAAAACATTAGGAAACTTATAAACTAAAGGAACAAACATAAGCGGCGAACTCTCCATACTAGTATCATAAATATATGTAAGCTAAGTCTAACCACATTAAAAATAATACTTACAGATTGAACATAAGACGCAATCCTCGTCTGTTCGTGACTAACCACTTCCTTCACATAACTGGGGATACATTGGGCATGGTTAAGGTAATGGTCTTATCAAAATAATACATGACTGCATGATAGTGGGATAAACAATCGATGCCTAGAATCACATCAAAATCTACTATATATTGCATAATAAGGTTAGAATAATAATCAACATCACTAACAGACATAACATATGATCTGAAAACTCAATTCACCACTAAAGAGTCACCCATGAGAGTAGATACGGATAATGACACTAATAATAAATCATAAAATGACTCCAACTGTGGTAAATAATATGCAAATATATAAGAATAAGTAGATCCCAAATCAAATAAAGTAAGATCTAATTTATGGCATGCCAAAATCTTACCTATAATAACTGCATCTAAAGTCTCAGCCTCAGGCCTAGAAAGTATTGCGTACAACAAACCACAACCACTACCTGGATGGGCACCTAACCGACCTTCTACCATACAAACCTAAGAACTTTCTCGAGTAGCTTGGAAACTAGCCCTACAACTATGAGAACCATCTTTAGCTGATGGATAAACTACTCTAATAAGAAAAATACTCTGAGATGAAAAAATAACTTCCCCACGACTAGGGCCATCTTATGAATCGTGGCCAAAAGCTCAAGAACTATAACATGAAACTAGAGCTGAACAAAAACCTTTAGATTCAGATGACACAAAATAACCACTATGACTAGAATGTCCATAAGATGAATCCCTCAAATACTGATCGCCACCTTGACTAGGGAGGTCTTTGCCATTAGACTAACCTCCACCAGTAATCTAAAGCACTACCTAAACAGGTTATCTAGGCTTAATTTGGAATTGATACAAGGGATTTGGAAGGTATCCACTCTAAGAATAGCCATTTTAGCATCGGGAGCTACGACGACTTCTATTGAATCTGCCTTAAAACCTAAGCCTTTTATCATGAACCTCATGACTCACATGGTGTATATTATCTATTAAATGAGATTGATTTGACACCTCAAAAAAATACCTACCCTCAAAAACTGAACAGAGGTGGATTTATGCACCTAAGTGTTGTTATCTGGTCTTATTTAGCTTAGTTTAGAGGACTTCTCTTGTTCTTATTAAGTAATTCTTGGTATAAATAAGTACCTAAGTGTTATGTTGGGTAAATTTAATATTAAAAGTGTGTTAATAGTTAATATGGATTAAAAACACCAAGTTAAGAATAAAGGGACAAAAGCTAGTACTCTTAGTTTGAGCTATAACCTTTACTAGTTCGTTGTCTTTAATTGTGTGGTTTTTTGTGCTTTGATGTTGTAGAAATATTGTTGAGTTTAACATGATGATATATAGTTGATTTACAAGATTGAAATCAAGTGTAAACAACAACAAAAAACATGAAGTTTAAGGACAAAAGCATCGGACAAACTTTGATCAAAGTTGGATGTTTTGATGTCCTTGGTGTGCCACATGCCTAGGTGTTGTGATAAGTCTATAGCACACCTTTGAAAAATTTTTATCTGCCAAATTAAACTATACCTTTATGCTTTTGGCATGCAAAGCTTCCTAGATTGAGCGATATTAGCGGGGCACACCCTTAGGTTGAAATCGGCAATTTTTGTCCTCCTTTAAATAGGACACTTAGTCATTATGTTAGAAACCTTTGACAAAATTAGGACTTGAAGGGAGGATTGATAATACTTCAATTAGGGTTATTATATCCTTAATTTTATTTGTTTATTGGTTTTAACATGGATTATACTTCTGTGATTCTCTTTACATCTATGAGCGGCTAAACACCATTTTTCGAGATTAAGGCCAGTAACATAAGAACTATGGTTTTGAATTGGCTTGGTTTTGGAAATTTATCATTATTGGTGTTTTATATATCCTTATTATCTCTATTTTAAGGCTTCATGACAATTAGAATACATACATAATCATCTTGTGAACTCAGAAGGAGGAATAAGAGGATAAATTGTGGGATAGATAGAATATAATTATAATCTTCTAATTGGATGAAGTTATAATTTTTATCTAGGATAAGAATATACATAATTCCCCTATTTTATTAAATTACGGGATTAAATATGAATGTGTTTAACTTAGTTCTCACATCCCACTCAACGACATAGTTGTGGGGCTAAGTTAGTAGGTGATTAGCGGTTTGGAAGACCGTATTCATAATATAAATCTCATAAAATAATAAAAAAGATAACTAACCTAACCAATGAAGTTATAAAATATAGTCTGATTGTTCGAAAATCCTTAACCCTAGAATTTTCCCATTGATTATTCAACCTTTACTTTATCATATTATTTAGTTTATGGTTGGTGAGACCATGTACCCTTGCTTGTCCACTTGAGTGCAATAAGTTTTTTGTGTCATGGTCGGGGACTTTTCAATGAGCAACTATCTTAGATTAGTTTTACTTTTTGATTTCTTTGGTTCTTTCCACTTGGTCTAGGTTTTTGAATTTGCAAACAATAGGTTAACAAGCTAGTAAGCTGGAAAGGGACCAGGAATTAGTTGAGCCAGACCCCAAGCCTAATTAATGCTTACATCAATAAGGGAGAGAAGAAGTCCTTCTTTACCATATCCCACAGATTCATGAGGAACAATACATTCCTACTCCTATCACTCAAGATCTACTAGCCCGCAAAACACCTAGTGAAAAGGCAATCCTACTTATTACAAATATGACCTCCACTATTTGAAGACCGACTCCTGGAGGTACATTTGAATTTAAGAAAATATGGTATAGATTTTGCATAGAAGTGGACAATGTACCTAGATATCACATAAATATCCTACTAAATTTCTAGAGATCAGTGACACATTTATCCTGACGGGTGTGTCAAATGATTATGTGAGGCTAAAACTCTACCCCTTTTCACTTTTGGTGGAAACAAAAAAAAGGTTGAATGCTGAGTTGGAATCTTGTATCACAAGAAGGGATGACTTAGCCCAGAAGTTCCTCATACGATTCTTCTTATCTGGCAAGATTGTAAAATTGTGTAGTGAAATTTTGAGGTTTAATTAGACAAAAAATGAGAACCTATATAATTCTTGGTAGAGATTCAAGTCTCTTCTTTTATGTTGTCCACATCATCAGTAGTACAATGAGGTATTAGGTCATACCTTTGTAGAAGCTCTTGACCATAATACAAAAATTTTGCTAGATTTAGCTATAGGTGGTTAAACTCTGGAGAATACTTATAATGAGTTGTATAACTTGTTGAACCATATATCTTAAGGAAATCCTAAATGGCATAGATTCATGTCCATATGCTCAATGAGAAAGGCTGCAGGGATGATAGAAGTTGATAGTATCCCATCCTTAGTTGCCAACTATTTTCTCTCTAGTATTCAATGATGACACAGTTTAGTAGGTTGGGTTTGAATCAATGTACTTTTTAGGTGAATGTAGTATAACAAACCCCAAGTTGGTGAGAGAGTTGTCATATTTGTGGAAATTTATATGATGTAAATCAAGAATTGGTAAACTTTGAATGCAATGCTCAAAATCCAACTTATGCAAATGTCTATAATTAAAAGCGGTAGACTCATCCAATGTATCCTTGGGGAATCAAGCAGCAACAACACTTTCAGTAATAGCAGAATAATAATTGAGCCAATCATATTGAAGAGACTATGAAAAGATTTTGGCTAACCAAGAATAGATGGCTGCTGAAATAAAAAATCAACAGGTAGCTCAAAAGCAGTTAGAGCAGCAGTTGGGGTAGTTTCAATAAACATATAATACCAGGACTCAAGGTGGTCTTCCAAGTAATAATAAACCTCCAAATCAAGTAATGGAAATAGCTTTGAGGAATGGTAAAAAGCTGAATATTAGGCCTCCAAAGATAAATAAAGAGGTAGATGTAAAGTTTGTTCCTCAACTGGTTGCAGACAAAGTTGCTAAAAATTTAGGGAAGTCTAAGTACCAAAAAATAAAAGTTTTTGAGATGGAAAGACCACGACCAATATTTCCTCAGAAAGCAAAGTAGGATCCATGCTTTATGAAGTTCTTTGACACATTCAGAGAGCTTCACATTAACTTTTCTCTTCTAGATGTTTTATAGAGAATATCCGAGTACGTTAAGTACTTGAGTGATGTGGTAACTAAAAAAGTTAAGTTGTAGGATTTTGAGACCATGGAATTTACTAAGGAGTGCAATTCTGTGGTGCTACAAAAGATGCTCAAGAAGTATAAGATCCTTGGGAGTTTTACTCTCCCTAGTTAGATTGGTGACAATGAGGTAGTCCATATATTGAGTGATTTGAGGGAAAGCATAAATTTGATTCCCTTATAAATATTTAATACTCTAGGTTTTGGGAAGCCTTGACCATGCTCTTTATATCTCTAGATGACAAATCAAACCATAGTCTGACCTGACGGAATTATTAAGGATATGCTCATCAAGGTCGATAAGTTTATTATCTTTACTGACTTTATTATTTTGAGTTATAATGCATATGATAGGGTACTGATATCTTAAAATCCATTCTTAGTAACATGAGGTACATTTATAGATGTGAGAGAGGGAACACTCAAAATAAGGTAGGATGATAAAAATGTGGTCGTAAAAGTTTATAATCCACTCAATACACCATCCCATTACAAATATTTATGTATGATTACAATGATGAAAATAGATAAGTGTGGGGTAGTGGAGTCCAACAACCGAAGACCTCTTTGGACAGTTACATTGAGTTGCTCGAGCCATCACTTAAGCCCGAGAGTATGATGATTGATGATCCTCAAAATGCTATTATTGAGAAAGGTATTGGCCTTGAGATTTCACACTTAAGAGGTTAGAAACAAATAATAAGATGGTCTTTAGGAAGAAGAAAGAGAATGAAGGAATTCAGCTAAGTAGTAATGTCGGGTCAATGCCACGACACTAAATAAGACCTACTTGAGAGGCAACCAAGTTAAGGTAGGTATTTTAGTATTTTAGTTTTTACTTTATGTAGTTTTTTTTTGTTGAGTCATAGGTTGATGAAAAGTCTGAGTACCAAAAACCTGAGATATGAAATGTGGTGAAGACTAAGTATGGGGTCCTCTAACCCTCTTGATGTTCAATGATGTTTCTATCTAGGCCAAGAGGCCTTAGGGAGTATTTCTATCTCTAATTTTAATATTACTTTGTGGGAAAAGTATGTTTTAAGAATAGGGTGGGGAAATTCCCATGGTTTCGGGTAAAGTTATGCTATATGGTCTTAAGTCTTTAGTCTTAGTTTGTTTATTAGTTATTGGATTAAATTTAAAATTTTTTGAAAAATTACAAAAAGATTTTTCTTTTTAGTTTTTAGTTTGTGGGTGTCAGTCTAAGTGCAACTTCACCCACCCCGTGGTTGTTCTTTTGTATTATCTTCTATGGGGGATCCCCTTGAACCCAATATCCTTTTTCTTTTTTGGAGTAACTTTTAAATTTTTGTGTTAGGAATAAGTGGGATTTTCTTGTTGGTGCTATATATGACAACATGATGCAAGTGGGTTTGTGTATAAAAACATGTTGTCCATGTGAATTACTACTTTTGAGAATCCTTGGATCAAGTTTATGACTTTTGAATATTGTTGGCTTAATGTTGAATTCTTGTGATCGCTTGGTTTAGGGTCTATTATTATCCTACTTGAGTTAAGCATGTGTCATGTGTGGCATAAGTTTTTTATGTATTCCTTGTTGCATTTGATGTCTAGAACTTTTTTGGTGTGTGTGTAAATCAAAATAAAGAGTATGGAGGAGATGATATAGGCATTTCTTTGATAGCCATGTTTTATGCCCTTTGTGACCTGCCCTTGTGCATAATCCTAGTTAGACCTATTGAGCCTTTATCCTACTCTTTGGTAGTCTCATATGTTGATCGTTTCCCTTCTTCTTTTGACTTTAATTTGGTCCAACGCTCCTAAGCACTTTAGTGAAAACTTAATGAATTAAGAAGTGTGAAAAACAAGAAGAAAAAAGGTAAGAATAAGAAATTAGTGTTGAGAATTGATGTGCATTGAGCTATGGAGATGTTTAATGAAAAGAAATAGATGGGGAAAAAGAAATGATATGTAAATTAGCTTAATGAGAAGGGGGAAACTAAAATATATGTATGAAAGTAGATAATGTGGAAAGTTTGGTTGATATAGGTTGATCGTAATATATATATGATGTATTAAAGCTCTTAGGGAGGTTAGCCACTACTTTTAGCCAAATAGTTTCTACCCATCCCTTAGCCTACATTAAAAACCTTAAAGACCTATTCGATCTTATGTCCTAATATTCTGATATTAGTGGAGTACTACATTACGGGAAAGCCTATGGTTCATCTTGTGTAACATGTGAATTCATTTTGAGAGTGACCCTAATTTGATTCTCATACCCATTTATGTGATATTGCATATCTTGAGTAGATATGTGTAACTACCTTTGTGTGAGGGAACATAGTAAATGATAGTTGTGTGATTTGTGTGATATCTTTGATTGAGAACTATGCATGAGTTTTTCATCTTGGTGAGTCAATTCTTGAGGTTAGGATATTTTGATATAGTATTCTTGAGTTCTCAATTGTACAAGAAATATTGGTGTGACACTTGCCTTCTGTGTGGTCATTGTAGTACTAAATTGAGTGTCTTTCATGTTATAGAAGTTTGGACTCTTCTATAATTATGATTCTTAGCATGAAGAGTTATTTGATGACAAACAAGTCTTTAAGTGTAGGGTGATGATCTGAGGTGGATTTATGCACCTCGGTGTTGTATCCGAGCTTATTTAGCTTAGTTTAAAGGAATTCTCTTGTGCTTAAAGAAAACTTCCTTGTATAAATAAGCATCTAAGTGTTATGTTGTGTAAATTTAATATAGAAAGTGTGTTCATTGTGAATTTGGAGTCAAAATTCCAAGTTAAGAATCAAGGGACAAAGCTAGTACTCTTAGCTTGAGCTATGGCCTTTACTAGTTCGTTGTCTTGAATTGTATGTTGTTTAGTACTCTAATGTGTGGTGTTTGATGTTTTAGGAAGATTTTTAATTTAAGTTAATTGAGATAGTATATAGTTTATGTACAATCTGTAAATCAAGTGGAAACAACACCACAAATCTGGAGAGGAAGGACAACAACATGGGACAAACTTTGATAAAAGTTAGACGTTTTGAGATCTTTGCCATGCCACACTGCGTAGGAGATGCGATAAGGGCTTGACACTCCCTTGGAAACTTTGTGGATTTCAAATTCTAGTGTCCCTCAATCTTTTTGGCATGCCGCTCTGCCTAGATGCCATAATATTTGTGTGGCACGCCCTTAGGTTAAAATTGACAATTTTTGTCCTCCTATATATAGGACACTTAGTCATTATGTTAGATACCTTGGATGACCTTGGGACTTGAAGGGAGGCTGGAGAACACTTCAATTAGCATTTTTATGTATTTTTTTTTTTTTATGTATTTTAACATGGATTATACTCCTGTGACTCTTGTTATGTTTATGAGCGATTAAACACCCTTTTCTAGGGTTAAAGCCAAGAACATGAGTACTATTGTTTTCAATTGATTTGATTATTGTTGCTTATCATTATTTGTTTCTTATTTATCCTTATAATCACTATTTAAAGGCTTCACAGCCCCTCTAATACATACATAATCATCTTGTGAATCTTAAAGGAGGAACAAGATGATAGAACATGGGATAGATAGATAGGATTGTAATCTTCTAATTAAATGAAGTTATAATTTGAATCTAGTATAGAAATATACCTAAGTTCCCTATTTATTTCAATTATAGGATGAATATACCTAGGAATATACCGTATTTTTTAGTTTACGGTTGTTTATAACTTGTAAGCTCTTGTAGTTATGTATACACTAAATTTATCATATTAGTGAACTAGTCTTGGATAGTTATTAACAAAAGTCTTTGGGGCATTGATACTTGGCTTGTAAAAGGCTATTATATTACTTGGTGAGACCACGTACACTTGCATGTGTTCTTGTACACAACAACATCTAAACTTTTAATAGACATACAAATGGTAAGTCTCAAACCTCTAATAAAGTAACGAACTCTCTCATACTTAGTGTCTAGAATAGAAGTAGCATGTCTAGCCAACTCATGGACATATGCCTCATAATCAAAACTAATAGAGATCCCAACTCCAACCTCATAAATGGTTATCTCAAATGATCCCTAAGGCTGTGGGGCATATACTTTTCCAAGAACATATCAAAAAATTGAGTCCAAGTCAAGGGTGAAGATCCCGCTAATCTAGAATCCATAAAACTCTTGACCAATATTGAGCAGCCAAATCCAACTGAGATATGGTGTAATCCACACCATGAATCTAAACTAGGCCCAAATAGCATACGCTATCCTCACAAGAATTCAGGAACACATCAGCATCCTCGCTCGGTGCACCAGAAAACCTAGGCAAGCCAATCTCAAGAATCCACCCAAAATATTTTTTATCTTAAGTAGACATAGCAGGTTGGACAACCACCAGCTGAGCAACTTCCAGTTGAGAAACTACCGGTGTAAGAGGAACACAAATCTAGGAGCCACAACAATAGGCTATACCCCCACCTCAGTACCACTTTGATGCGCAGACTGCACACTATCATATAACACACTACCAAATATCCCAAAAAGATAAACCAACACATCTCTAAACACTGAATAAGAAATTAACCCTGGTGGAGTTTGGGCTGGTCCTTGGCCCACTGTTATCTCTGGCTTAGGATCAATAATAAGGCTTGGGGAAGGTGTTCTATCCTGGACCCTAGATAGGGAAACATCATACAGTTCTCCACAACCTTTAGATCATCCACGAACAGGATTAGGATCCCTAGGCTCGGTCTTGAAACCCTCATCTCATGTGGTGCTAGCACGTGTCCTAGCTATCTGTAAAAGAGTAAACTTAAGGGAATACTCTACAAACTAATTTAGACTCTTAACACGATATTAAAAAAAATAAGTGAGGAACTCCTAAGAACTCTTAGGACTATGATTTACTTTGAAACCATTTACCAAAATAGGGAAATGATCATGAAACTTACTTATGGTTTGAAATCATAGCTTTTGGGTCTTTACACATGTGAAGAATGATTTTAAGATTAGCTAAGATTTGATAGACTGTTATAGATAGAGTAAATGGCATTATGACCTAAGTAATTGTGTTATAATAGCTTAGTATCAGAGGATAGGTTTTATCAGTATTGTTTGTACAAGGGATAATGTTTTCTAGAGTCCTATGGATCAGCACGGAGACATTTGTATCCAATCTTTGGGAGTAAATAAAATACTCTTAGGAAAATCTTATCTTCGTGGTTGACTTCCATGCATAGTGTCAATATTAGTTTTTAAATCTTTATTTGTTTTACTCTTCCATAGATGGATAGGATACAGGGTACAACAGCTCGATATGAGGATGTTAAACCAGCTACTAAAGATCCAGTTAGAGGCAGAGGTTACCCTAAGGGCAATAGTAGACCAAAGTTATAACCTTAATTTGAGATTAGCTTACAGAGCCACTGATAGGTCTTATTATTGCTCATGATCCTGAGATAATATCAATGATTTCATCACCATAACAACATGTGGGACAAGGTGAAATCCAAGCTCTACTAGAGTTTATATTATGTTCAGTTCTTTATTATACGTTGCATCATATTTATTATGATTAGTTGGTGATCAGCTGACTAATAGAACATAGGAAGCAATATTAAATGGCATTGATATAGAGGCACAATATGCATTTGCTTCACTAGAGATGAGGTTTCACTAGCACCGATAGTCACACAACAGGTAGCAGCCCAGCCAATTATGTTTGTGGAGGTGCCAAAGATGATGGGATAATTTCTTCCATTGACTCTACCTAAATTTACTGGGAATCTAGGCATGAATGGTCATGAGTTTATAGCCAGTTGCTAGGATAGGTTAAATAGTTTAGGGTTGGAGTCATGTGGAGTGGATTTTGTTACTTATTATTTGGACATAATAATAAGGAGGTGATGGAGAGGCTATCTTGATTTTAGGTTAGCTAGATCTCCCCCTATGACTTGGACTTAATTCATTGAGGCATTACTCAATTCATCGAGGCATTCTTGGGGAAGTATACACCTCACAGCTTGTATGAGAACCTGAGAGATTAGTTTTTTACATCGAGACAAGGTTCTAGCTTTGTATATGAGTATATAGCTAGATTTTATGAGTTATGCAGACATACCACTATGATTTTACCTTAGGAGTATGAGCAGATCGATACTTTCTTAGGGGTTTAAGTGTACTACTTTGTAGGGATACTTGGAGTTTCAAGACTTTAGGGAATTCCTTTTTGAATATTGTTGAGCATATTTATTCTATTGAGGAGATGGATCGTGAGGCCCAATTGGAGATATAGAGGATCATATTTTAGAGGATGAGGATCTCAGGGTAGGTAACCCAAACATAAAAATTATCATTATAAAGGCCAGTTAAGTAGGCCTCTTCAGGCAGTACTCCAAATATCAGATGAGTGTTAACTCAATTATAGTGCTTTAGGTAGTTAGAGCAGTGGTCTGTTACATAGAAGAGTTCAATTTAGGCCATATGAATTAGGTGGTCATTTTGGATCAATCAAACCTTTTAGATAGAGTAGAGCGCCAGAGGCTGTTATGTTTGCGGGGTTGTCTATCACTTTGCTTATGAGTGTTCCTAATGTGGTATGATTGAGTTTTTAGTTTAGACTGCATAATCAATTAATTAGTGCCTCCTCATTCTAGGGTGGTGCGCACGACTACAAGGGTGGTCCTTAGGGTTTGAGATGAAGTCCTAAGAAAGATAGAACATGTGGTCGAGCAGACACCCAGTCTTATAGCTGATAGGGACATATATATGCTATATCAGGTAAATTAGATATTGAGGCTTTGGTTGTTGTGATGTTAGGTACGATTATGTGTGTCGTCAACCAACTTCTACTTTGTTTGATCTTGAATCCATATTTTCATATATTTTACTTATATGCACCATGATTGGGATTGTCTTTAAAGCTTTATTTATGCCTTTACATATATCTACCCTCGTAGGTGATTTCTTAGTAGTGGATTTATATAGATAATATTTGGTGATTATTTGATAGTATGATACTTGTGTTTATCCCATTAGGTTGGATATGATGGATTTTGATGTAATTCTGGGCATAGATTGGTTATCCCCCTACCATGCGATCTTGGATTGCTTTGCAAAGATTATTACCTTATCCATGTCTAGCATAATCCATATTGTGTGGTAGGGTTCTTTTAGCTGAACATTAGTAGGGATTATTTATTATATGCAAGCTAAGATACTAATATTAAGGGGTTATAGTTTATTCCTTGTTTTTCAAGATGTTAGTGCATTGACTCCTTTACTTGACTCTATTTCTATAGTTTGTGGTTTCCTGGATATTTTTCCCACTAACCTACCAAGCATTTTTTTTGAGCAAGATATTGAGTTATCTATTTACATCGAGTTGAGCACCCAACCTATTTATATGTCTCCCTATCATATGTCTATTATTGAGCTAAAGAATCTAAATATTTAACTTTAAGATCATCTTAGTAAGGGCTTCATAAGATCAAGTGTATTTCCTTGGAGTGATCTAATTCTCTTTGTGCATTAAAAAGATGGAACTATGCATATGTGTATCGACAACAGGCATTAGAATAAAGTGACAATGAAGAATAAGTATTTCATGCCTTGCATTGAGGATTTGTTTGGCCAACTTTAGGGTGCAGTATTGTTTTCTAAGATTAATTTATTTCTAGGTTACAATCAATTGAGGATTAAGGCTCAGGACATCCCTATGATAGCCTTTAAGACATGTTACAGACATTATGAGTTCACTGTGATGTCTTTTGGGTTGACTAATTCCCTAAAAACATTTATGGATTTGATGAATCATATGTTCAGGCCATATTTAGACTCCTTCTTAATAGTTTTCATTTGTGACATTTTTGTATATTTGAGGACTAAGGAGGAGCACATAAAATATTTGATAACTATGCTCCACACTTTGAGAGACTATAAGCTTTATGGAAAATTTTTAAAGTTTATGTTTTGGCTTAAGTCTGTTGCTTTCATAGAGTACGTAATGTCTAAGGATAGTATTATAGTGGACCCAATGTAGATTAAAGGTATTCGTGGCTGGGCTAAGCCTATGTCTCCTATTAAGGCTTGCAGTTTTATTGGGTTAGCAGGCTACTACAAGTATTTCATTGAGAGATTTGATTCTTTTACAACCCCTATGACTACGTTTATTAGGAAGAAGGTTCCATTTTTAGTGGTCTATGAGGTGTGAGGTGAACTTTATTAAGATCAAGGACTTTTAAACTTTATCTCCTAGTCTAACTCTTCTAGTTAAGGTTAAGGGGTTTATCATCTATTGTGGTACTTTTGGTGTTGGTTTAGGATAGTTTTTACTGCAGTAGGGTTGTGTTATTACATATGAATCGAGGTAGTAGAAGGTTCATAAGCACAACTTGCATACTCATGATTTAGAGTTGGCAGTGGTGGTGGTGAATATAATTTGAAGGCATTAATATATTATGTTGTGAGATCTTCATTAACCACCTTAGTTTTCAGTATATTATGAATGAGAGAGAGCTTAATTTAAGGTAACAAAGATGGATTGAGTTGCTGAAGGACTATGATATCTCTATTCTCTACCATTAAGGAAAGACAAATACGGTAGTGGATGCCTTAAGCTACAAGTCAGTGAGTATGGGTAGCTTGGGCTTTATTTTTGTTTTGTCGTGGACGTTAGCTATGTATATCTAGTCCTTATCTTATTTGATGGTTCATCCTAATTTTTCTAACCTCAAGAGGGTTATTGCTAGTGTTGAGGCCATATTAACCTTATTGGAAAAGATTTAGAGTTATGATTCTAAGGACATATTTTTCAGCATTTAAGGGCAAGTGTTAAGAGGTAAGTCTGGGAGGGATACATTATATTCTGAGGGTGTTTTTAGATTTAATGACCGTATTTTTGTCCCCAAGAGTTGGATATTTAATTCAATTGAATCTTTGTGAGGCTCATAGCTCCAGGTATTCTATTTACCTTGGGATACCTAAAATGTATATGGATTTGAGGCATCATTATTGGTGTAGTGGTATGTAGAGAGATATAGAAAATTTTTATGCCTAATTCCCTTTATTCTTAATAGATAAAGGCCGGTTATCTAAGTCTTAGTGGATTGCTTCAGAGGTTACCCATTCTGGAGTAAAACTGGGAGTGAGTTACTATAGATTTTGTAGGGGTTTACCTTTCAGTTCTAATAAGATTGATATAATTTGTGTCATTGTTGATTGATTAACTAGATCTGCTCATTTTATCCCTATTATTATCTCCTATAGTGTCGAGAGGTTATGGAATACCCTTGGAATACGACCCTTGAAAAATTCCTTGGTTTGGGACTTTTGGACTCTGTATGACCCTAGGGTACCATTTCTACCATTGGATATGACTTATGGGTAGATTGAGGGTTTAATCATATTTTAAGCAATATATTTTGCTTGGCTACTGTCCAAGATATGAATCACCATGGTACGAGTCGCATAGGAAGATACGAGTGGTGTAATGCAATTTATATGGTGATTGAATGAGTTGTCTTGTTGAATCTTCCCATGGTAAGGTTTACGGTTACGATTGAGTATGCCACTCATACCCTTAGGTACGAGTTAGGGAGGTATGAGTTATATAGGAACTAGTATATAGGGTCTTGGCAAGGTCTTGGGTACGAGTTGGTGTACCACTCGTACCTTAGGATACGAATGCCATAGATGAGTCATACCCTACTTCATGGTTTGTCTTAATTTTAAGTCAAAAGTAGTCCAAATAATTCCTACTTCAAACCATTATGTCCACACATTATATAACCCTTGGTGGCCTTCCATAACACTTATTAAATGATTAAAACATTTCAATACTATCTCAAACTCACTTTTGAAGATTGGAGGCGAGGGTTTCTTTACGTGCTCTTCAAAGGGCTCATAGGTCAAGATTTCTTCAGTAAACCTTCATGTATAAGGCATGTACTCCTTCCCTCATTGTTAGTTCCAACTAAAGTCATGTGTATTGTGTTTTATATATTGATTTATGAATCATAAATGGTGGATTTCTAAATAAATATTAAGGATCATGATGCATATGGTTTAGTGTTAGTGTAAATAATGTTTTTGCATATTTTGGGTAATGGTTTGCACATGTGGATATTTGTTGGATATGTTTAACAAATGGGTCTTGAGTAACCCTAATTATGGTGGTTTATACTTTGGTTTTTGTCTTGGTAAAGGTATACCCTCAACATGTTTGATAAAATGCCTAAAAGAATGTTTTTACTCAGTTATTGAACTTTCATTGGAACTCTTGCATAGTTTGATGTCATAATGGAACTCTAAATAGATTTTGATGGTTTTAAATGGTTTTAATTGTTTGAATGATATAAATGCCCTAAATAGATGAATGGTTTAAATGATTTTAAATGGATTAGAAAGGCCTAGGTGGTCATCTTTCTGGTTGAATATGATCTATGGGTACATAGAAATCCCTTGATCTCAAAAAGGTTTAGCTAAGTACAATACTTGCAAGTTATTATCGATATAATGATACCATTACTAATGGCCTTGGTTAATAAATAAATAATGATTTCGTTGGTTATTAATCATTTTAATTAGGAAATAATGGCGGAGTGTGTAGCAATGCCATGAAAGGTGGGGGTCCCAAGGGGACTGAAATTGGAAACTCATATTTACCAATGTAAGGTTTGGTCCAAGTGACATTGGGCATGATGTCACACTAAATATTTTGGGGGATGTACTAGTCATTCTAGTTTTTCTTCCTTGGTCATGCAACTTCACGTACTGGGACCCTATCAGGAGGGAAAGATAAACCCATATACCCTATGGGTGGTTTAGGACGGCAGAGCTACACAACCCAAGAAAAAGTTTTAAAGGCATGCTAAACTCGATTTCATTAACTGGCATAGATATATATACATGTATGGTTTTTATTCATTATGGATGGGTTTACTTGATTTTATAAATGGCATTATTTTATCCTTATCCTAAGTTCATGATAGCGATCACCTTCTAACCCATCTTAAGGGGGATGTATCCCCATGTAATGCAAGAATCGACCATTCTACTTTACCTTTTTAGCTATCAAACTTTTGGATGAGTTATTCGATTGAAGTAGTGAGTTTTCATATTTTGGAAGGCATCTATTTCATGTCATGGATTACTTTATGTACTTTTGTCTTTCATAGACATGGTTTATGTCTATGATGGGGCCATGTCCTGAGTAGGTACTCTTTGGTTTGGTCTAGAGGATTTTATGGATAGCTATGGACTTAGATATGGTATTGATTAGTTATGGCATATATATATATATATACATATGTTGGATTATTATACTTTTATGTTGGTTTGTCTATTGGTTTGTTGTTGGGTGGTCGAACTTGGTTGTGTTGGTCTCGCATATAGACTTATCCCAAAGTTACCACATAGTTAAATATGTTGTCTTGTTATATGTTCAAAATTTAGGCGACTCAAAGTATGCGTTTGGTGGTTTGGTTGGGTAACAGGGCAGTTCTCGGTCCTTGCTAGACTTGGGATTGCCCTTTACAAAAAGGACCTGGTTTTGGTCATGTCATGTTAGTATCAGAGCTTCAGGTTTTGATGTCATGACGTTTCCAGAAAGCCATGTCGAGTATAGTCTTGCTCATAGGTGTGTCATGCATCACACTTATAATTAGGAGTCTACAAGAAATCCAAGAATTTTTGACTTTCTTCGTTATTCTATTTTTGAGCTATGGAGTCTAAGGTCTTGAACTCTTCTCTAAGTCTTCCTTAGTTTTCTCTTTAGATCAGGTCTTTTCAATGATCTAAATTTCATGGATACTCACTTTTCCCACTCAAGGATAACATGGATGGATCTAGTCCAACTCATGGGGCACAAAATCGGTCAAGGGTCACATTTTTTAGTTTTCCCCATAAAGTCCCATCGGTCTCCATTAAACCTATCTTGAAAGGTAGTACTCATACTTGGTTACCTAAATAAGAGGTTATTAATGTTATATTTTGAGATTCTATTAATCCATTATCCTAGAAAGCAATAACTCTCTCATACTAATCCGGTTATTTGGTATTGGTATATGGAGGAATGAGGTAAGGTTGGTAAATAAGCAAAGTAAGGGGGTATCACTTTCTAAGACCAAAGGAGAGGCTAATAAGATAGTGGTAAATAGTCAAAAAGAAAGAGTTAGATAAGCCCTAACTTCTTTTTTATGTCTTATGTTCCCTACTAGAATTCATTAAGAGGTAGGTGTTTTCAGATTTATACATCTTTCTAGGGCATAATGTGCCCAGTCTCCGACCAATGGAGACTAATTCGCATCATGCTATCCTCTTTATAGATTTTATGGTCGGTCGCACCATGGTTGTTATGAGGAAGAAAGGAATTGGTGTTTTTGTTATGGTCAAGTGGGTCATATGCAACGGGAGTACCCATAAGGATTGCCTCTTAGGAAAATAGGATATCGGTTGCTACTTGTCTATATCTCATATCGAGAGGTACTACTTTTGGTTTTGATAGTGGTTAGAACTATCTCAATGTTTTTACTATTCCTTAAGAGTTTGGGTATCTTCTGATGCCAACATTGGTGTGTTAAAAACTCCCTTCTTTATGGTGTGTGTGGTTCACTTTGTTTGGGGTTTTCTCTTTTTTGTGACCTCATTTGTGGTTATGTATTTTGGTGCCAAGGTTACTTTAGACTCTTTTCTTTTTCTACTTCTACTCTAGTAGGTTACTCTATAATTTCCAAAAGAGTCCATAAGGGGTGTATGGTATCTGCTAGTGATAAAGGGGTCTTGGTGAAATTCTTTAACTCAGATGTGGTGGATTTCAATATCATTCAGAAATGGATTGGTTGCATTTATTCTATGTGTCATTAGGTTGTTGAATCTATAAAAAATTGTCCTTATGCTATATTATGAGTCGATTATAGGGTGGGAGGATGGTTTTGTTCCTTATTTATTATGGGAAAAGTTGTATCATATCTTAGAACTCAAAGGTTTGTTTCAAAAGGGATGTCTTTATTATTTGGTCTGAGTTAAAGATTCTACCTCGAAAGGTCATTCTTAACATTCAACTCCGGTGGTGAACGAATTTCTTGGAGTCCTTTTTGAAAACCATCATGGTGTCTTTCTAATGGGGAGGTTCGTTTGGGGTTGGTCTTGTTTCATACATTTATGCAAATTTCCATTCCTTCTTTATAGAATGGTTTTGGTGGAGTTAAAGTATCTTAAGTAGAAATTAAGGGATCTCTTAGATGAAGGTATCATCAGTGTTGATGTTCTTCTATACAGTGTTTTTTCTCTTGAATGCATAAGGGAATGATTTTCTTTGGGAATGGATAGGTTATTGGTTGGAGATTGAGAAATTAAGAGTGTCTTCCTTATGGGGTGGCCCTTATTGTATATTCTATTTTATATGGGCTATTATGATAGTATTGAATGGTGGTTGGTAGATCCTAGGCTTGAACCTTAATGCTTGATCTTGGTAAAGGGAGTATCTTAGCTCAGGAATAACAATGCCGAAGTTACAGGGATAAATTTGTGGGTTGGATGAGGTTGTGACTTGAGGAATACAATAGTGGTAAAGTTGTGACTTGTAGATCGAATGTTCAGGATAAATGGATAGATTAGGGGTTAAGTCATTAGATGGGATAGATCATGGAACTTGCGCATATCTTTTTCCCTGTAAATGTACCTTATTATTGGCATGCAATTGATTATTAAATTAATGATTTTATATGAGGGTTTTGGAACAATTGAGGGCTTTGACATGATTACTCATTTAATTGATTTTCCATGGATTATGGTGCATTATTCATGCTTATTTATGTATATGAACATTGTGGGATGCATGGGAATGTTAAATAGATTTTGGGATACTGTGGATTCCCCAATTACTTGGTTTTAGTCTTGCAAATTATCTACCCTCAAACTATTTGTGAAATTTTTGTTGAATATAATTTTTTCATATGGTTTGACTATTCTTAAATCTTTACATGGCATAAATGATTAAAGGAACATGAATTGGTTTGGTTGGATTCAAATGATTATGAAAAGGCCTTAGTTGCCATGTTTTGATTTTTAATGGTTTTACTTAAATTGGAAATCGTGGATTCAATTTGGTCTTATGGTTTTTACATGTCTATGTTGGGCTCTAGTTAGCATTGGGATGAAGGTTGGTGGTTAATCAAGAGTTCTCTTTTAGCAGTAGACTTCAAAGAAAGGTCGGATTGCACATTTTAGTGATACTCTTCTCTCTCGATTGAGAGATAACTCTACTAGTGTTGCATGTAATTCTTATAGCATGGTTGACTAAGGTTAAGATTTTACATTCGCCTTGTTCCCTAGATATGAGCCTTTACCTTGTGTTAAGTTACTTATGGTATGTGTGGTTGTGTTCCTTTTAGTGTGCAGCCTTAAGGTCTCATCTTATGGTATGGTTTGGTCAGGATGTTTCTTCATTATGGTCTAGGTAGTTGTTGTGAAATATCTAGTGCCTATAGTATCGTGTCTTGTCTCTAGGATATTTCCTTGGAATGCATGGATACTCTTGTAATTTAGTTTCTTAAACGACTCTTCTTATATTAGGATAGTAGTGATTTGGTAAGTATGGTGATGTGTTTAAATGAGGAATGTAGAAGCCCCTAAGTGGGGGAGAGTCTAGGGTGACAACTAAAAGTTAAGGTTTTGGAAAGTGAGGTAAGGATGTTGTCATGAGAAATGGTTAGGAAAGGAGTAGGTGGTGGGAAATCCTTGTGAAAATGATAAAGGGTGGTAGATCTTTTGATTGATAGATTATACCTTGGGTATATAAGCGATAGGTTTGAATGTTGTGGTTGGTAGATATACTAATAAGTTGTGTTGGGTACCGGAGGTATGGAAAGGTATGTTTTTATGAATTATTTTCATGGCTTAGTAGTTGTATGATTTTGGGTGTTCAATTATAGGTTGCGGGTTTTGGTTATAGTAGTTGGACATGCTTTTCCAATGTCTTTCACTTATGGTTTTCTTGTTATAATGGTGATGGAAGTGCAGTTGTGTTTGGGGATAGCTGTATGGAGTAGATCCCGGTGGCTTAAGTTAACTCCTTTTAGCTTTTATTAGGATTGAACAGGAAAGTGGTGGTTTATAGTTAGGCTCAAGATTTTGTAGTGTTTTGTCTTGGTTAATTCTAAGTTGAATTGGACTTACTCTCTAGCATGAGTCCATTCATCCATTAATCTATGTTGGGTGAAGGCGTGGGTGACCCTTGGTTGGTTGGTTCCTATAGGTAGTATTGGTATCTCGAATTCCTTTTTATTTAAGAGGGTCTCAAGGAGGATCATATAATGGTAAGTTCACTACTTGTGAACAAAAAAAGGGTGTGTATTAGGTAAAGGTTCCATGGTGGAACTAAAAATCTGAGCAAGTCATTTGGAAGGCGGAAGGGGACATGGAGTCCAAGTGTCTGCGTTGGTTCTTTGTTCTAAAAATTCATGCATAAGGTGTGTGCTCTTCAACACGTCTTTTTTTTCTAACTTGGTTAAAGGTAAGGAATAGTTCCTCTTGCATCTTTGTTTTCTAACTTAGTTAGAGGTCGGAATGGAAGTGTTGGGGTGTAAGTCGTGGTTGGGGTATGTGATGATCTTCTAATCTTTAGTTCTGTTCTTGTCCCATATTTTGGTTGGATAAAAGTTTGATCTGTGTTAATGTGTTACCTTATGCTTGTTCTTACCCTTACCTATCATTCAAGGATGAATGATCCTAGTGGGGGAGACGAAAACATACTAGGAGTAGGACCCTTGCAAAATTTCCTTGGTTTAGGACTTGGTACGACCAAAGGTTACGATTTGTACCATTGGCTATGACTTGTGGGTGGCTTGAGGGTTCAATCATATGCTAGGAAGTATTTGTTTTCTTGGCTACGTCCCAAGATATAACTCATCATGGTATGAGTAGTATAGGAAGATACGAGTGCTGTAAGGGAAGTCGTATGGTGCTTAAAAGAGGTATCTTGTAAAATCTTCCCTTGGTTTAATTGGTCGGTATGATTTAGTGTACCACTCGTACCCTTAGGTACAAGTTAGGGAGGTGTGAGTCAAATAGGAACCAGTATATAGGGTCTTGGAAAGGTCTTGGGTACGAGTTGGTGTACCACTCGTACCCTAGTATACAGATGGCAAGGGTAAGTTGTACCCTACTTCGTGGCTTATTTTAATTCTAAGTCAAGGGTAGTTCAGACATTTTCTACTTCAAAACCCTTATGTCCTCACAATACATAACCCTTGGTGGAATTCCATATCACTTGTTAAAGGATTAAAGAACTTCAAATACTCTCTCAAACTCACTCTTGAAGATTGGAGGCTAGGGTTTCTTTATGTGATCTTCAAAGGGCCCATAGGTAAAGATTTCTTCCATGAATCTTCATGTATAAGGCATGTACTCCTTCCCTTATTTATAGTTCTAACTAAAGGCATGTGTATTGTGTTTTAAACATAGATTTATAAATCCTAAATGATGGATTTCGAAATAAATGTTGAGGGTCATGATACATATGGTTTGGTATTGGCTTAAACTATATTTTTACATATTTTTGGTAATCTTTTGAACATTTGGATGTTTGTTTTTTATGGTTTAACAAATGGGTCTTAAGTAACCCTAATTATTGTGTTTATACTTTTGTTTTGGTCTTGGTAAAGCTATGCTCTCAATATGTTTGATAAAATGCCTAAAAGAATGTTTTTACTCAGTTGTTGAACTTTCATTGGAACTCTTGCATAGTTTGGTTTGGTAATGGAACTCTAAATGGATTTGGATTGTTTTACATGGTTTAAATAATATAAATGTCTTAAATGATATAAATGGTTTAAATGGTTTTAAGTTGATTGGAAAGACCTTGGCGGTCACGGTTCTGGTTGAATATGATCTATGGGTCCATGAAATCCCTTGATCTCAAAAAGGTTTAGCAAAGTACAATACTTGCAAGTTATGATCGGTATGATGATACCACTACTAATGGCCTTTGTTAATAAATAGATAATGGTTTGGTTGGTTGGGAATGGTTTTAATTAGGCAATAATAGCAGGGCATGTAGAAAGCTATGGAAGGTGGGGGTTCCAGGGGGACCAAAATTGGAAACTCATATTTATTGATGTGAGGTTTGGTCCTAGTGACCATTTTCAGGATGTCACACTATATAATTTGGGGGATGCACTAATCATCCAAGGTTTTCTCCCCTGTTGTGCGGCTTCACGAACTGGGGCTCTTTTAGTAAGGGGAGCCGAACCCATATCGCCCGTGGGTGTGGTTTAGGAAGCCAGAGCTACATAATCCAGGTAAAGGTTTTAACTGCATACTAAACACAGTTCCCTTTTCTATCATGGACATATACATATATATGTATGGTTTTTATGCATTATGGATGGTCTTACTTGGTTTTATAAATGGCATTATTTTATTCTAATTCGAAGTTCATTCTAGTGTTCAGCCGCTATCCCATCTTCGAGCGATTGTATCCCCATGCTATGCAAGAACCGTCTATTTCAGTCCTCCTTCTTAGCTATCATACTCCAGGATCAACTGTTGGATTAAATTCGTGGACTTTCATAGTTCGAAAGGCATCTATTTTATGTTATGGATTACTTTATGTACTTTTGTTTTTCATCAACTTAGTTTGTGTCTATGTCGGGGGCATGTCCCGACTAGGTACTCTTTGGTTTAGTCTATAGGCTTTGTATGGACAATTGTGGACTTGGGTATGGTATGGATTATTTATGTTATATATATATATACATACGTTGGATTATTGTACTTTGGTTTAGGTTTGGTTATTGGATGGATATTCAGTGGTTGGACTTGGTCGGGTTAGTCTGGTATGTAGTATCATCCTAAAGTCACCATATGGTTAAATATTTTGTCTTGTTATATGTTACAAATTCATCCGACTCAAGGTATGCATTTGGTAGTTAGGTTGGATAACAGGGGCGGTTCCCAGTCCTGGTTGGACTTGGGATTTCCCACTATGAAAGGCCCTAGTTCAGGTCATTTCAGGTTAGCCCGTGCTTATATTTGAGAGTTTGTTCGCCTTTATGGGGTACCAATATCAATCATTTTAGATCAAGGTTGTCAGTTTACTTTTAGCTTCTAGAGCACATTTTAGGAGGTATTGTATTCCTAGGTTTATCTTAGCACTGCATTTCATCCCCAAACTAAGGGGAATTTAGAGAAGACATTTATGGTTTTCGAGGATATGCTTTATGCTTATTTCTTGGATTTTTAAGGTCAGTGGAACAAATTTTTTACTTTTGTATAGTTTGTATATTATAAGAGCTTTCATTTTAGTATTCAGATGGCCCTATTTGAGGCATTGTATGGTAGGAGATGTCAATATTTTATTGGTTCATTTGAGACTTCTACGTTTAGGCCCCATGGTATAGATTTACTCCGTGAGTCATTGGATTAGGTTTGGGTTATTCAGGGTAGCTACGAGCAGCTCAGAGCAGGCAAAAGTGTTATGTTGACTATAGACTTTGTTCCTTGAGGTTTAGAGTTGGTAATTGGGTGTTCTTGCGTGAATCTCCCGTGAAGGGCATGATAAGGTTCTAGAGGAGGGGCAAGCTTAGCCTTAGGATATTGGACTATTTGAGATACTACGAATAATTGGGGAGCTTAGCCCTAGTGTTTCATATATCTATGCTGCATAGTATATCCCAAATGAGTCTTGAGTGCTTCAGTAGGAATTGATTTAGTTGGATGAGATTTAACAACCTGAAAAATTGATAAAATATCTGAAAATATGTGTTTTATGTTCCATCTTGCCACTTTTAAGTTAAACTCTAAACTAGTATGAGAGCTTTAAAGTGAAGCTTATGGGTGCTTGGAAAGCTAAATTAACAGCCATTTTGCGATTCTCTTATGGATTTAAGGTAAGAATTTACCCTTTTCTTAGTTTAAATTTCATAGTTAATTTTTTAAAACCCTAAAACCCTAGGGCTAGATTTTAAACCTTAATTTCACTCCTTTTCACTTGAATAATGTCTACTATAATTACCTGTTTTTCCTCGATTTCATCTTCAAAACCTCTTTGATTCTTGATTTTAAAGAAAATTTCAAAGGTTTCACTCAGTAAAGTTTAAAAATGATTTTCATTTAATTTGGATCTTATTTTTAAGCTGATCTGACTTGGGTTTTCAGTTGTAGATTCCTTTTAGTGTAGGGAATACATTTTTGCAATAAAGTAATGATTTTTCCTATTCTTTTTGAAAATGCATTTTGGGGGTTCATTTTAACCCAAAATAAAAATGTGCAATATGGTTATCATTGGCTTTGTTTTGATGAGAAGATTCTATATTTCTTGGTTTTAATTGATTTCAGGATCAATTGTGAGAAGTAACGTCATAGTGGAAAATATTGTGGACTAGTTTCGACATTGAGGTAGGTTATGAATTAACTCTTTTAAACTGGGTTGGGTAGTAAATATTTGTACAAAATGCATTTTAAAGGGATGAGAACTAATCATGAAATTGGCTATATTAATGTGTTGTGCTCCTATGGTGGCCTATGTGTTATGTAATTATTGGTTTTGAGATATTATGTGATATGTGTGACCGTGTAGGGTCTTATGTGATATGGGTAGCCTAGAATATATGTGAATGATTGTATTATGTTGTTAAATCCTTAAAGGGGTACTATTGTTGTAATATGTTATATTCTTACTTTATTGGCATATGAATCAAGTGGAAATTTCATGGATGACGATAGTAATGGGTGGATATTAACTCATATAGTTGTGGAAATATATCATTATAGATGATTGTTGAAAAATATCATTGTGCTTGGTTGTGAAAATACTTATTATGATTGGTTGTGAGCATTACATCCTCATGCCATAATCATTCATGAAGTATTGGTACCACCATGGAAACATCTTAGAAACACAATCAACACTTTTTAAAAACTCTTCTGAGGAATATGTCTTGAAAGAGATATTGAGAAATCTTATAAAAACGTCCCCCAAGGATGTGATGGGGATGATATATGGCTTGTATATGGGTTGAAAAATCTCCCATAGGTCCTACATTGGGATGGTTTCCTCTGTTGGTATATATATTGGTTGTGCAGCGACCTCGTGCATCATCATTAGCATCATCATCATCATAAAAATCTTCTTATACATTGTACTTATTTTATTTTGTTCATGTTGTAACTAAATTTTCATATTGACTCATCTTGCCTTTATTTGCTCTATCTTTCATGTATTGTACTTGACTATATTGTATCTACATGTTCTTTCTTATTTCAAAGTATATGCGATAAAATGTATACTTGTGTTCTACCTGGTTGTGTTATTGTATTTTATGTGATGTAATATGTTAGAATAGTTACTGCAAGTGGTGTGGGCTACCCTTTTAGGACATTTTCTAATTGTAGGTGATGTGCCCTTAGTGTGTATTTTGTATACTTTATTTTCTACTTTTCTTGGTCCCCCTATGATACCTACTTAGTACAAGTGGACCGTACTCACTTATACTAAACCTTTCTTGTGTAGATTCCAGTTTGCATATGCTCCACGTTGGTTGATTTAGGAGATTATTAAAGCTTTCTAGGTAGTGTATAATTTTTAGGCATCTAGATATCTTCTACTATCTTCTCTATCACTAGACTATGTCTTTACTAATTTTCACAGATATAGTTGTATCTAGTGCATTTTTTTATGTATTTTGTTAGGATTAGAGTAGTACTACATACATTCTTATATTACTAACATCAGTTTTTGGGATTTATGGCTGCATTGTTGCTTATATTCTTTGTACATTTATTGTTCTTTTATTGTTTGGCTTCATTCTAGAAGCCTTAACTTGGAGGTATTTCTATCTTTTTTCCCTTGTGTATCAGACTGGGTGATAGGCTTACTTGTCAAGGGTTGTTGGAACAAGTGCCATCATGATCCTTGGTCTTTAGGTCGTGACAAATTGGTATCAGAACCAGGTTTCACTGGTCTCAAAGTTTTAAGAACGAGATTTCTAATACAGTCTTGTAAATTAGTATATAGACATCTATATCTATCTTTGAGAGTGTATAAGATTTCTTAAGGAAAACTTCTCTTGTTTTATATCTTATCATGTAAATTTCTTTTATATATTGTGTTTTGAGTTATCTTCCATTCTTTCAACATAGATGGTGTTGACTAGGTCTTGCTAGCTTATAGATGAGGAGCCTTCTCCCAGAGAAAGAACGTTGAGTCGTGGACAAACTCAGAAGAGTGGACGGGGGAATGGATTAGCCCTGCCTAGGAGTAGTGTTAGGGGATCTCTCCTGAGCCTCAGGTGGACCATGTTGGGAGTGAAAGTTCAGTTTTGGGTGCTCATAATTCATCTGCCCTAATTTTGGAGGGATTGTTAGTGCAGTTGTTGACCCTCTTAGAGGGTTCTCCTTTGGTCATACTAGGTGTTTCTCTAATTTGTAGTGTGGATCCTCCTATTACACCTCCTTCTACTTTGGGTACTCCTCGGATACTGAGTACTATTTCTCCATCAATGTCATTATTTGGGTATGTTATATTTAGGATCAGGAGTTCAACCTTCATCTATGTTACCTCCTCAGTTGGAATCTCATCCTGTCAGGTTCACTATGCCTCCTCTTGCTACAAGTATTGTTATGTCTTTGAGGATCAAAAGAGGTTTAAGAGATTTAGTTATTTGGGTCCTCCTAAATTTAGTGGTGTTGTGGATGAGGATGCTTATGAGCTCTTGATTGATTGTAGAGAGATGTTACATAATTTAGGTTTGTTGGAGTTGCATGGGGTTACATATACAACCTATCAACTGAGAGATATTATAAGAGATTGGTGGGGGTTGCTTATTAGTTATAGACCTATTGATGCTCTTAAGATGAAATGGGATCAGATACATGTTGAGTTTGATTGCCTGGAGTACGCTCCATGATTGTAGCTGAGTATGAGGCATACTTTTATGCCTTTTCCAGATATTCTTATGCTAGTATTTCTATCAAGTCTGAGAAGATTCAAAAGTTTGTAACGGGTTTGGATGTTTCCCTTCAGTTGGTTATGTCTTAGATGTTGTTTTTGGAGTATCCTTTTAGAGTATAGTAGATCATGCTAAGATGATCGAGGGCATTCTTAGAGCATCTCAATGAGGCGCCAAGATGGTGCTCTATTTTTGTTAGTTCAAAGGTCAGGCTCCTCATGGTAGAGATTTTAGAGGTTCTTGCGGATATCAGGGTAGGCCAATGCAGGCGACTTTATTAATTTAAGGTGGTGGATCTTTGAATTTTATAGTTCAGGGTGGTCATCCGGGTTTAGTGGTATCTACTCCTGTTGAGGGGAGACGTAGATCTTGTTTTACATTTCATGAGGTTTGCTATTTTCACCAAAAAATGTCCCTGCCATGTGATTAGAGCTACTCTTATTTCAGCTGTGAGTGGTAGGGGTACCACTATAAGTATGAAAGGCAGAGGTAGTGGAACCTATAGAGATGGTCGAGGGGCTATTGAGCAAGTTGGTGATCTTTTTTAGAGTTATGCTATACTTTCTAGGCCAAAGACAAAGGCTTTGGATGTTGGGATCAAAGATATTGTCCCTATTTATTTTAGATATGCATTTATGTTGTTTTATCCTAGATCAAGTTTCTCCTATGTGTCTGCATATTTTGCTTTGGGTTTTGATTCTGGTAGTGAGCCTCTTACCATGCCTATTTATGTATTTACCAAAGTAGGAGGTTCTTTAGTGGTGGATCGATTGCACAAATCTTGTGTTGTGACTTTCTTGGACTGTGAAACTTGGATAGATTTGCTTGTGTTAAATATGGTTGATTTTGATGTTATTTTTGGTATGGATTGGATGGATCCTTATCATGCTCTCTTAGATTGTTTTTCTAAGAGCATGACTTTAGCTTCGCTGGGTATGCCAAAAATAGCTTAGAAGGGTGCATTTCATTCGTGTCCTAGGTAAATTATATCCTGTGTTCAGACTCGTAGATTGGTTGATAGAGAAAGTTTTTCATATTTGGATCATATTCAAGATACTAGTGTCGTTTCAGCACCCTCCTTGGATTCTATTCATGTTATTTGTGAGTTTGTGGATGTGTTTCCTACAAATTTGTCTGGTATGCCTCTGGATCATGATATTAATTATGCTATTGATGTTTAGTCAGGCACCAAGCCTATTTCTATTCCTCCTTATAGGATGGCCCCAACCGAGTTAAAGAAATTCAAGAAACAGTTGCAAGAGTTATTGGATAAGGGATTTATCCGACCTAGTGTATCACCTTAGGGTACCTATCTTGGTTTTGAACAAAAAGGATGAGTCTATGCTTATGCATATTGATTATTGGTAGTTGAACAAGGTGGCATTCATGAATAAGTATCCGCTTCCTCATATTGATGATTTATCTGATCAACTTCAGGGTGTTATGGTGTTCTTGAAGATTGATTTGAGATCTGGCTATCATCAGTTGAGGAATAAAGCTTTAAAAAATCTAAAGACAGCTTATTAGATTTGATATGGTCACTATGAGTTCTCATTCACGTCCTTTAGGTTAACTAATGCCCTAGTTGTGTTTATGGAGCTGATGAATCGGTTATTTCAAATATATCTCAACTCCTTTGTTATTGTACTTATAGATGATATCTTCATTTATTCCAAGAGTGAGGCTGAGTATGAGGATTATTTTCGTATATTTCTTTAGAGATTAAGGGATGTGAAGTTATACGCAAAGTTATCCAAGTGTGATTTTTCGTTGGATTCTATTTCTTTCTTGGGTCACATGGTGACTAAGGAAGGTATTATGGTTGATCTAGCCAAGATTGCAATGATTCGTGATTGGGCTAGACCTACTTTGCCCACCAAGATTAGGAGTTTTATTTTCTTGGTAGGTTATTATCGGCATTTTGTTGATGTTTTTTCGTCCATTGCACCTTTATTGACCAAGTTGAATTAGAAGAAGATTTCATTCCAGTGGTCCAATTCCTATGAAGAGAGCTATCAAAAGCTCAAGGAGTTGTTTACTTCAGTTTCTATCTTGACTTTTCCTAAGGATGTTGTGGATTTTACCATCTTCTGTGATGCTTCAGGTGTTGGTATAGATGTTGTGTTGAAGCAGGAGGGTAAAATGATTGCCTATGCTTCTCGTCAGTTATATCCCCAAAAGAAGAATTATCCTACCAATGATTTGAAGTTTTGCGTGGTTGTTTTTGCTTTGAAGTTATGGAGGCACTACTTGTGTAGAGTCTGTTGTGAGACTTTCTCAGATCATCTTAGCCTTTAGTAGTTCTTCACCAAATGAGATCTTAATATGAGGAAGCATCGTTGTCATAAGTTATTTAAGGATTATGACATGACTATTCTCTATCATCCAAGCAAGGCTAATGTAGTTCCGGATGCCTTGATTTAAAAGTCAACTAGCAGGGGTAACTTTCCATATCTTTTGACCCAGTAGAGGACTTTGGTATTAGAGGTTCAGTCTTTAGCTAACCAAATGGTTAGGCTTGATGTTTTGACACCTGGATATGTTTAGGCATTTGTGGAGGATAGGTCTTCTTTAATGGAGAAGATTCGAGCTCATCAGTTTGATGATGTAGGATTGAGATTGATTTAAGATAAGGTGTTAAATGGTGAGGCTAAGGAAGCCTCACTTAATTCAGATGATGTCTTAAGGATTAGGGGGCCTAGTTTGTATGTCCATAGTGGGTGATTGGATTTGATTGATTTTGGAGGAGGCTCATTGTTTCAGGTATTCTATCCATCCAAGAGTGACTAAGATGTATCATAGTTTGAGGAAATATTACTAGTGAGGTGGTATGAGGAAAGATGTAGTAGATTTTATAGCTCATTCCCTTTGTTACCAGCAGGTCAAGGCTAAGCATTTGAAGCTTGGTGGATTGCTTCAGTGGTTACCCATTCTTAAGTGGAAGTGGGAACGAATCACTATAGATTTCATGAATGGCTCGCGTCGTACTTTCCATGGATTTTATAGTAGCTGGGTCATCATAGATCGATTGACCGAGTCTACACATTTTATTTTGGTGTAGATCTCCTTTAGTGCTGAGAGGCTAGCCTAAATCTATATTTGCGAGATTGTGCAACGACTTCCTTGTTTCTCAATGTTTATCATTTCAGATCGATGTTGTATGCACTTCACACATTTGGAAGAATTTACAAGATGAGTTAGGCACGAGGGTTGATCTTAGCATAATGTTGTACCACTAAACTGATGGTTAGTAAGAGCGAACTATCCAGGATTTGGAGGATAAGCTCCACGGGTGTGTGATGGATTTTGATGGCCTGTGGGAGCAATATTTGGCTTTAGCAGAGTCTGCATATAATAACAACTATCATTCCAGTATCGATATAGCTTCTTCTGAGATATTGTATGGTACGCATTGTCGATTGCTAGTGGCTTGGTTTGATGTTTCTAAGATTATACCTCAAGGTACAAACTCTCTTTATGAGTCCTTGGAAATATTTTGAGTTATTTAGGATAGACTTCGAATGGCTCAGAGTAGGCAGAAGTGTTATGCTGATCATACACTTTTTCCCTTGAGATATGCTATGAGTGACCATGTTTTTCTTTGAGTTTTACCCATGAAGGGTGTAATAAGGATTGGGAAGAGGGTCAAGCTAAGCCCCAGGTATATTGGTCCATTTGAGATTCTTTAGACCTTTGGTGATGTGGCTTATGAGTTGTCCCTTGCCCCAGATTTGTTTGTTGTTCATCCATCATGTCATTTGTTGGGAGTCGATTTAGTTAGATGAGCGTTTACCTTCCTTTTAAGTGTTGGCTCAAAGTAGGCAGAAGTGTTATGCTGATCATAGACTTTGTCCCTTGAGATATGATATGAGTGACTGTGTTTTCCTTTGAGTTTTACCCATGAAGGCTGTAATGAGTATTGGGAAGAGGGTCAAGCTAAGCCCCATGTATATTGGTCCATTTGAGATTCTTCAGACCTTTGGTGATGTGGCTTATGAGTTGTCCCTGGCCCCAGATTTGTTGGTTGTTCATCCATCTTTTCATGTTCTTATTCTTTGTTGTTATATTCCTGATGAGTCTTATGTTATTTATTGGGAGTCGGTTTAGTTAGATGAGTGTTTGCCTTTCTTTCAAGAGTCCATCTCCATTTTGGATAGGGATGTTAGATGGTTGTGTTCTAGAGTTATCTCTGTGATTAAAGCTCAGTGGTGACATTGACTTGTAGATGAGTCTACGTGGGAGGTCTAGTCTGATATTTGTTGTTCATATCCCTAGCTCTTCTATGGTTCAGGTATTTCCTTTCCTTAGTTTGAGGAGGAATTAGATTTTTAGCGGTGGATGATGTAAAGACTTGAAAATTTGATGAAATATGTAAAAATATATGTTTTCTATGATTTGACTGTTTTACCCCTCCCATTCTTGCATTGTGGTATTTCTGGGGTGTAGGGGCAATTGGCACAATTTCCAATGCATTTTAGTGCATTATATGCAATACTATTGTTTTTGGTGGCTTTAAAAGCCTTATTATGGACTTTTGTGGTTATCTTTTGATCCGTACAATGGATGGATGAACGAGTTGTGCCAGTAGATCCAGAACATCAATTTTTGGGTGGTAACATACTTGTTCTAGATTTACGGCTTTCACATCTCATTTTGACCCTTGATTTGGACACTTGTGATTTTAGGTTTTGGGGGGTCAATTTTATGAAAACGATGTCTTTTCAAAAATATGATATCGCTATTGAGTTTGGAGCATCGAATTTAGTGTAGTTTAATAGTTTGTTTGCAGAGATCGAATAATGAATCCTAAGTCATTGGTAGAAACTTAGAAAGTTTCCAAAATTTCAGTTGTCATCAAGTGCCTATGCGCTTTCACCTCCTTGGATGGTGATCGCACTTTGTGCTGAAGAGGTAGTGCGATCGCTCTAAGGGTGTAGCGATTGCCATACCCTCTTCTCAGATCAGAGTGTATGGTTTCACACCTAGATGTATGATTTCCATGCCTGATGACCTGTAAAGAGTATAAAAAGACACTTAGGTTGCGAATTAGGCCATTTTCCATCTTGCCTCTTAAGATTTATGTTAGCCTCCGAAGCTTATATTTTAATAATGACAAACTAAGAAGTGGATCTTTGTAAGACATTGAAGACTACTGATAAAGGAAGTCGGATCTAGGAAAGGAAGGACATCAACTTACAATCCGTGGCATCAAAGAAAATCAATCAGTATTAGAACAAACGGAAGGAGAATCTCAGTCCTATGAGTCTCAACAAATCAAATCAATCACGGAGAATATCTGGCCCAAAAGTTTCGAAAAATCAGATCAATAACAACTAAACAAAAGAAAGAAAAGATCACAAGCATATTTAGGAAAGCATCAATATATACAAGACCAAAAGGAAAAATAGATCACGTACATATCTGATATGGATGTGATCCAAATCCGTATGTAAACATATCTGAAATGGACATATCCTACGAATACATTACTCAATCAAGGGATCAATTTAAATCCTTGATTGGAAAGAAATCTCTTGGGTTTCATTATGAAGAACAGTAGCCGGAGACTATACAAGATGAAGACTGAAGACAGACATTGCTTACGCAACTTCAAGAAGAAAAATCAGTGTCTCAATCTTGATCTCACAAGGCATTTTAACTTTTTTCTTACAATTTTTATATAAAGAGTAGGATCGAGTCAACTTTGAAACATCAACTGAATTTGTGTTAAAAAATCTGAAGAGTAATATAAGTCTTCAAAACTTGTTTCCCTTCATAGTACTCGAGCCCGACATTGAACGATCTAAGAAAACTTTGAAACCCAAGGGGAATGGATGTACGCACTACATTGCTGTTCCAAACAAGGATAAATCGTTTTGTATTTACTTAATGTTTAACTATTTATTTTTTTAATTATGTTAAATCTAATTTGTTTTTGTAAAGTGCACTAATCCGCAGGTAAGTTGACTGAAAGGAGTTAGTAGTCGACTCACAAAAAATTCCAATCCCCCCCCACCTCTTAAATTTCAATTTGTATCATCTTTCAAAGAGTTCGGACTAGCTTTTGGACTTGCAGGTTGTGTGGATAGATCACCCCAGTGATTTCAGTTCGTATACGATCTCGCTGTCCTCATTTTCTTTCATTTTGAACAACTCGTAATTATTGACCAGGGAATCTACTTTTGACTTCTTGACTTTAGTGGTTCCTTCATAGGTTACCTTCAGTTTGTCCCACATTTCTATTTCGGTTTCACAAGTTGATATTTTGTCGTACTCTTCCCCTCTAACTGCACATAAAAGTAAACTTATAGCACGTGCATTAGTTTGAATTATCTCTTGCTGTTCTTTGATGACTTCAAAGCTTTCAAGGTCTTCCATGTCAAAAATGCTATATTCTAGAATCCAACTTGGATATGATAACCGACGAGCTTCAAAAAATCATAGACGAATATAATAAACTAGCTCAGGAGAAGAAAAGTTACGAAGCACAATTTAAACGAAAACTCAAAGAGGAACGACGAAACTAGAAAATAGAAATTGAAGAAGGTCAAGTTGAAATTGACCTACTTCATGAAGAGCTTGATGATGCAAAAATAAAATTAAACAGTTTTAAGACATCCCCAAGCCATAGTTTCGTAAGATCAAATTCCTTTAAAAACAATTCAAGTTACTCCTCAGGGTTATTTAAATTAGATAAGACCTCTTTCTCCTCTAGAGGACTCATCCATTTTATTTGTGGAGAGAGGGAACAAATTCTACATGTGCAGGAATAAGCCTAAAAGTGTATGGGTTTGGAAGACCAAAGAAAGCACATCTAACCCTAAAGGACCCAAGACCACTTGGGTACCTAAGAAGAATTAATTATCTCATTTTGCAAAAATATGTCCGTGAAAACCATAAAAAAGAAATATGGGCTCCTGATGGTGGATGTTCTAAATACATGACCAGAAAGAAAGAAATAACCTCTACTTTGAAGAATACAGGTGAAGGATAAATCAAATTCAATGATAATGCCAGAGGTAATGACACCACATTCAATTTAGTAAAGCTCAGTTTCTCATACGAAGCTATCGAAGTATTTCTGCTAGATGGACTCAAGTATAGCCCACTCAACATCGGTCAACAGTGTGACGATGGGTTTAGAATCTCCTTCAAACAAAAAATGGTTCATTAAACATGACAACGTTGGTATCTATCTCTTTGGTGAATGCCAAAAATTGGAAAGAGCATATGGAGTATGTGATATCATCAACGGATGTTTCACCCATAACAATGCAGTGATGAAGAATAGGTAAGTGATTTACGATTCAGAGATTATGTTCATTCAATCTCTTAGCCATCAAAAGATGAGTCGACTATACCCCCTTTAGAGTACATTTCTACATCTGAATAACAAAAATAAAATGAAGACTAAGGCTATTCCCTCTAAGAATGTACTAACTTTAGTAAAATCTTTGTCCCCATCAGAATCAATACAAATAATTATTATCAGCTGCCGCCCTCAAATATTTTAAGTTGCTTCATATGGTTTATCCATGAAGAAATTTTTGGAAGAAAAATTCCAGAATTTGAAAATTTGTTATACCCAAAACCATGTTTTTAAAACTGCTAAAGCGCTCCATAATCTCAAGCGAGCTCCAAAGGCTTGGCATGAACAATTGAGTGCTTCAGTATTCTTTTTCTAAAAAAGGGGCAATATTGATGCAATTCTAAGTCTTAATTTTTTTTGGTCTTCTTACTATACAGGTTTTAATATTATTCCTGATAACACTAACATCTTCTTGTGAGAATTTTGCTATTATGATGAAACTTTTTGTCATATGAGTGATGTCCCAAGTTCATAACTCTGCAAGGAGCAAACTTTAGTTGACTCGTCAACAACTGGAGTAGTATACACAGCCTTTGGGAGTTGATGTACTTAAATCCTATGAGTTATGTGTCAACTACTTGATTTTAATTGTTCTTTTGAGATGTGTGACAATACTAGTGCTATTAGTCTATCTAAATGTTCTGTACATCTAGATCAAATAATATTGACATTGAGAATAATTTTATTCACAATTATTTAGAAAGTGGGATTTTTTTGACTTTGATAAACTGCTGGTATTTTTTTTAAGAAGAAAACCATTATTAAAAGAAAGATCTTGTTTTCTCAGAAAATGATTTGGCATTAATGATTAATGAGTCATATTATTGGGTGAAAATCTTTTTGCTTAGTCCAATTTTATGATTCAAAACCATTGCTAGAAGAAAGATCTTATTTTCTCAGAAAAAGATTTGGCATTAATGAGTTATGACTCATATTTCTGGACAAAAATCCTCTTACCTTATCCAATTTTACCTATTTTACCAAAGGAGTGTTTTTACAAGGGTAGTCATTATTAACTTCACTATTTTATATGCGTCCTCTGCCTCCCTTTTCTCTTACCTATGCACTATCGTTTCATCTCTATCAGTTTATTTTCACTTTACACCCCTTCACCTTCCCCTTTATTATCCATTCTGGATAGTCGCCTAGTCCTATAAATATGATCTTCTTCTTCCTCTCTTATCCTATAATCTTATTTATTCTCACTCCCATAACTAAGACTCAATCTATGGCCAATGTATCTGGAATCTCTTTTAATGATCCTATTCTTCCCATCGAGTCATCCGATGAGTCCTTGTGTCAATCCACTCTTCTAAAAAGATGATGACCCCCTCCCAGCCCCATCTCCTTCATCAATAAACCTCGTTCAAATACTTTTAACTCCCCTCCCCCATAAGAGATGCACCAATTCTAGACAAACTCTCACAAAGAAAAATTCCACTCCTTTAAAAATCGCTCCATCATACCCATTCGCATCGTCAATCTTAGTTTATTAAAAGATGACTCTTACAATGTTAGTCTCTTTTTCAAAGTTCAAGATCTGTCCTTTCTTTTTTTCCTCCATGGAATTTTTGTTTATGAAGACCCTTTCCGCATCTTTTATGCTAATCTCTGACTTTCCCCAGACAGTGGTAAATTAGAGACTCTTTTGCTAGGAAAAAGAATTTTTTTGAACAATTGCCTGTTTGAAAATGTTTTTGGTACTAAGTTTTCTGGTGTGGTCCCTTTTATGAACAATAACTAGCCTGAGGACTTTAAAGTATGTTTTGAGGAAGACAAGAATTTTTTGTCTGACCCTGACTCCGTGTCAATCATCTTTGCTCCCTTGTCTTTATTTTTCAAATTTTGCATAATGGCTCATATTATATCTACCACTCAGATTCTGCTAAAAGGATCCTTAAAAACATCACTTGTTATGGTGTTTTTGTGCTGTACTATTTGGTCAAAAATATCAAAATCAATTGGGCTACCTAGATATGAGAGTACATGCTTGAGATTGCAAGGGAAGTCCATGCCTCTGCCGGTTTGCCATACGGGTTGCTCATCACTCGGATCCTTCTATTCTACTATATTGATATCTCTGCTTATCTCTCTGTAGAAGTTATTGTAACTTATGATAGAAGAACATTTAGCAGCATGGGGTATGTCTTGGTGGAAGATGAATGATGCAAGAGAGAATCTGCCCATGCTAAGGATGAACCTTCGGAGATAAGTAAATCAGCTTCTAACTCATTGCCCTCTTTGTTGAAGGAACTTGAAGAACACAATTGAATAGTTCAAATCCATTGAGGAAGGTGTCATGCAACTCTAGGAGTCAACTACTAAACTTCTAGACCTTGGGAAAAGTACAAGATCTGACATAAGTATGGTCAAGCTGGAACTCGATGGGCTCAAATAAGGAGTCAAGTTATTCTTTCGTGCTCTCTCTCACATGGACTCTTTTGAATCCCAATTCTATTACTTGAATGATTATCTGGATGTCTCTGTTCAAACCTCCTACTCCTCTTTTATCAAAAATTTTGAAAAATCCTTTGGCAAGTTTTTTCATAATATGCATAATACCCTAACATACTTCCTGGCGAAACGGTGAATTATGAATTTTTATTCTGAAGAGTTTTCATGTCCCTTATGTTGATAGGATGTAAGATAATATTTATCACACTATCTAACATATTTTTTTGTTCTCCCTAGTTAATCTATTCTGACTGTCTATGTTTGTCAATTGTATCTTATGTGTTGTTCTATCTATTATTTTATTTTTTCACTGTGGTTCTTTTTTATTATTAAAAAGGGGGATAAAGACATGAGAATTAGGAACATTAAGAGATTAGTAAGCACCTATCAGTCAAGGGGAACAAAAATAAGTAGACAGTTAAATTTCGACACACAAATATCAACTTATACCAAAGAAACTTGAGATAGCAGAAATGCTCACAAGTCAGGGGGAGTAATTCCACTTTTGGTACACAAAGGCTTACTAATTTCCAAGAAACCTGGGAAAGCAAAGATGCTTAAAAGTAAAGGGGAGCAAGTTGAAACAGGGAAGTCAACTGATGTTTACTCTTGTTTGTCATTATAAGAAAGGGGAGATTGTTAGCCTCCTAAGTCTGTGTTTCAAAATAATGACAAACTAACAAGTGGATCTTTTCAGGACATTAAAGACTAATGATACAGGAAGGCGGCTTCAGGAATGGAAGGACATCAACTTACGATCAACGGTATTAAAGAAAATCAATCATAATGAGAACAAATAGAAGGAGAATTTAAGTTCCAAAAGTCTCAACAAATTAAATCAATCACAGAAAATCTCTAGCCTAAAAGTCTCGACAAATCAAATTAATAACGACTAAAGAAAAGAAAGAAAAGATCATTAGCACATTTTTGAAAGCATCAATCAATACAAGACCAAAAGAAAAAATAGATCACAGATATATCTGATATAGACGTTATCCAAATCCATATATGGATATATCTGATATGGACATATCATAAAACTACATTCTTCAATCAAGGAATCAATTTAAATCCATGATTGATAAGAAATATTTTAGGTTCTCTTATGAATACTAGCAGCCGAATACTATAAAAGATGAAGACTGAAGACAAACACGGGTTTTGCAACTTCAAGAAGAAAAATCAAAGTTTCTCAATCTTTGTCTGACAAGGATTTGAAACTTTTAGTTTACAGTTGTTATATAAAGAGTAGGATTGAGACAACTTTGTAACATCAACTGAAACTGTGTCACAAGATTAGAAGAGCAAAATAAGTATTTAGAAGTTGTTCCTTTCATTGTACATGAGCTCGACATTGAACGATCTAAGGAAACTTTGAAACCCAAGGGGACTGGAAGTACACACCACTTTGATGTTCCAAATTAAGATAAATATTTTGTTCTTTACTTTGTGAAAGGAGTCAGTGGTCGACTCACAGAAAAATTCCAAGTCACCCCCTTCCTTCTTGAATTTAAAGTTACACTCTAAAATAGTGTGAGAGCTTAAAACTAAAGCTTGTACGTGCTTGGGAAGCTAGATTAACATTCGTTTCTCGATTCTCTTATTGATTAAAGGTAAGAATTCACCCTTTCATTAGTTTAAATTCTTGATTAATTCTACAAAAGTCCAAACCCTTAGGGCTTGATTTTGAACCCCAATTTCACTTCTTTTCACTTGAATAATGTCTATAATCCTATAATTACTTGTTTTTCCTTGATTTCATTTACAAAATATCTTCGATTCTTGATTTTAAAACTAATTTCAAAGGTTTTACCTGATAAAGTTTAAAAATGTTTTTCCTTCGGTTTAGACCTTGTTTTTTCTCGATTTGACTTGGGTTTTTAGTTGTGGATTCATTAAAGTGTGTGGAACATGTTTTTTAAATAAAGTTATGATTTTTCCCTTCCTTTTTGAAAACCCATTTTGAAGGTCTGTTTTGACCTCAAACCAAAAGTAGACAATATAAGTGTTTTTGGCTTTATTTTGATACATAAATTCTATATTTCTTGGTTTTAGTTGATTTTACAATCATTTGTGAGAAATAAGGTCGCAGTGCACTGTGTTGCAGGCTAGTTTAAACATTGAGGTAGGTTAAGGCTAAACTCTTTTAGACTGGGTTGGATGGTAAATATAGGTAATTGCATGTTAAGAGGATAGGAACTAATCATGAAATTAGCTATATTAATGTGTTGTGCCTCTGTGGGGACCTATATATAATGAATTATTGGTTTTATGATATTATGTAATATTTATGACCGTGTGGGGTCCTCTGTGATGTGGATAGCCTGAATTACATGTGAATAACTGTATTATGTTTTTGAAATGCCTAATGTATACCATTGGTGTATTTTGTTATATTCATAATTTATTGGCATATGAATCACGTGGAAATTTCATGGATGAGAAATGTAATGAGTGGATATTGGCCCATGTGGTTGTGGAAATATATTATTGTGGATGATTGTGGAAACATTCATATTGGTTGGCTGTGGAAATAATCATTGTGATTGGTTGTGAGCATTACATCCTCATGCCATACCTATTAATGAAACATTGGTAACACTATGGCAACATCTAAAAAACATTAGCAACTCTTTTTTAAAAACCATTCTTGAGGGATGTCTCAGGAATAATACATTGATACATCTTATAAAACCCTACCTAAAGGATGTGCCGGGGAGGCGATACGGATATATGGATTACATATTGGTTGATGAAACCTCCATGGGTCCTATATCAAAAGGTTTTCCTTCGTGTGTGTATACAGAGGTTATGTAATGACCTCGTGCATCTTCATCATCATCGTCTTCTTTTTCTTCTTCTTCTTGTACATTATACTTATTTTATTTTGTTCATGTTGTGACTGAATTTCCATATTGACTTGTCATACCTTTATTTGTTTTACCTTCCATGAATTGTACTTGACCACCTTGTATATATATATATATATATATGTTGTTCCTTATTTCTAAGTGTATGTTATATAATGTATGATTGTGTTCTCCCTAGTTGTGTTGTTGTAATCTATGTGATGAATATATGTTAGAACTATTAGTGCAATTGGTGTGGGCTACAATTGTGGGATATTTTCTGATTGCAGGTGATGTGCCCTTAGTGTGTATTTTTTATGCTTTATTTTCTACTTTGGTCGGTTGACCTATAATACCCAATGGGTATAAGTGGATCGTACTCACTCCTACTATACCTTTCTAGTGTAGAGTCTAGTTTGGGTGCACCCCACGTTGCTTGATTTTAGCAATTATTGAAGCTTTCAAGGTAGTGGATAATTTTCAGACGTCCGGATGTCTTTCTACTATCTTCTTAATCAATAGACTATGTCTTTAATAGTTTTCAGAGACAGAGTTATAACTATTTTCTTGTGTATTTTTTTTATCCGAGTTGTACTAGTTACGTTCTTATATTATTAACAGTTTTTGGGTGTTATGGCTGTATTGTTGCTTATATTCTTTTTGCATTTATGACACTTTAATGGTTTAACTTTTTTCTAGAAGCCTTACTTTGGGGGTATTTTTGTCTTTTACCCCTTGTATATTAGATTGGGTGATAGGTTTACTTGTCATGTTTCGCCGAGACAAGTGCCATCATGACTCTTGGTTTTTGGCTCATGATATAGAGGTTGGAATTTGTAAAGGAGCCTTTTTCTATTTTGTCCAAAAATGTCAGACGGTTGTGCTTCAGAGACATTCCTATGGTTAAGGTTAAATGGCTTCACCGTCCAAGGTAGGAGGCTACTTAGGACATAGAGCGTGGGATATGGACCCAGTATGCCTACCTTATTGAGCCTTAATCCTTTATTTTCGTGGACAAAGTCCTTTTACTATTGGATGTTATAATGACCCTTAAGGTCGTTTCCTTCATTTTCATGCATTTTCTATATTTCGATCTTTCCTATCGCTACCCCAAGTCAATTATTACTTGATGGGTCATTTTCTTTATTTTCATACATTTTATATATTTAGATCTTTCCTATAACTTCCCCAAGTCAACTATTACTTACTGGGACTGACAATTTGATTACCGGGTAGTTCATTTGGTACTTAGATCCATTTCTCTATTTAGCAGCTTCTAAAGTTAAGAAATGGGTCTAAGCCAAAACCTTAGGTAAATGGCCTTGTATGACATTTTTGAAAGTCTCAACAGCTCTGGAACATTGATATTAGTCTAAGGGGACACTTGGTCCGCATCCTGAGGCTTTCAAACGTATTTGGCTATTGAGTGGAATTTGGCAAAAATAACTCATCGGGATGTGGGCGCCACTTTTTATTGAAATGAACATAGATGTGAATTTTGATGGCGTAGTTGAGTTTTAAATGTCGAATTCGGTGGACTAGTATGGTTTGATTACTTTCTTGGGATTCTAAATGAAAACTAACTACTCAGTCAGGATATTTCCAATATTAAAATTTGTTGGTGGATCAACACCTAATAGATACTAAGAATAGCTTTCGCATTCGTGAGGCATTGGATGCGTTCGGAAGGGCCAAGATTTTTGGACCTCCACATTCATGGGCCATCCTTTGCATTCAGAAAGAGAAATTCATCAAAGATGGTCCAGCCACCTTCTTTGCGATTGCATTAGACCAGCTACATATTGGCAATAGGGGTCCCATGTTCATGAAGAAGGGACCCTGATAGATATATATCATTTCATTTGTTTTCTTTAATAATTTTCTAAGTTTAGATGCTATTTTAGATACTTGTACCATAAAATTATTAGGGAATAGTATTATTGAGTTGGGATTAGCTAGGAAATGCGACTATGATCCCGCTGCCTTAGGACTCCCGTAAACTTTCTTTTAATTTATCTTAATTCTCCAATTTAATGATCTTTTTGGAGTTATTGTTGGGACCAATTCAGGATAGTTTTGAGTCCGAATTTAGCTATAGTTTGTTGTATTTAAATCCTGAGCTGTGTTGGATGCTATGATAATTTCAATTTTGTGATTCCACAAGAGGGCCCCTATCGAATTTTTAGCCTAATTTTTGACCTAGAGTATTTATGTGCAATGCATCATTTTTCTTCTCTTGACACATTAATCATTGTTTTGATAGTATGATAGCTCTTATAGGCATCTCAGTATGGGATAGTATGATAGCTCTAGTTTAGAGGATTCAACGAGCATTCAACGTTGTCCAGTTAGGCTAGTCTTATCCTATCATTACATTGAGCTTATTTATGGTATTAGTTCTTTATTAGGCTAGTTTTGGGTAGGTATCTTCAGCCTAACTACCAATGTAGCATTTTATGCATTATTTAGCTAGTTAGTGTTATATTTCGATAAATTTCGGGCTCGTTATCCCCTAGAATAGTGTAGTATCATCCTTTAGGGCTAGGATTAGTACTATTAATTAATTTAAATGAAATTGGGAAGTCATATATTAGAGTAGGTTAGGTTACAGCCTATATTTAGTTTTGGAGACCCTATAGTGGGCCCTACTACCATTTTTAGCTATTATACTTGGCATGAAGACTCTTTAGGCTAAGTTAGACTTTTGATTACCAATTTAGGTTATTACCTTAGGTTGGGTCCAGCCAAGAATTTCTTTCGAGCCTAGTTTTCCACCTTTTTCCTTGTGTAAAGTAGTATTTTACCTAGATAGCTCTTTCTTAACCTAATAATTGAGGACCCATCTTGCCCAATGAACTTATCCACCCGAGATTGGTATTTACGACCTTATGGTTGAAAATAGGCTTAGAACCTTGGAGTTCTTCCCTATATCTATATATGTTTTCTATAAATGCATTTAAATTCTAGTTTGAGTATGGCATATTCTTTATTTCCACAATTAATATGAGTTCTGGCACGACTCTAGCATTGATTAAGGCATGGCATTGCTCCTAGTTTTACAACTGAGATTGGATTTCTATGGGATCACTGGTTTCTAGTTGTAGTATGGTTACTATGAGTTCTAGTTTGATTTTGGAATCTGGTTATGATAAGATTGGGTTGTTCCCTTTTTTATTATGGTTGTTTTAGGAGTATTAACGGTGGTATTGAGTTTTGTTATTCAAGATTTATATGGCCTTTCATTATTACCCATAATATATGATTTGAACCCGATGTGGGGCCTCTCATTATTATGCACTATTTTTTGTTCATGCTCGACATTTGGCCTTTCAGATTACCTATTGGTGCTAGTTCAAACCTAGTGCACATCTAGTTATCTTTATCATTAATTTTAGATCAGATGGTTACCTGATATCGGTTCAACTATGATTACTTAGTTTCAACTTTAGTTACTCATTGTATGCATCCACCAACTTATTCAAGCTCAATAGGGTTAATTTTCATCTTATATGTGCCTTTTGGACTTTTGAGGGCACATTTAGGTTAAATTATCTTGTCTTGCTTACTGTTGAGTTTCTTATTTCCTATATTGCTCTTATTTATTTCCTTTATCTCCCTTTCATAGCTTAGTAGGTTGTTATATTTCTAACCCTATTTTTTGCTGACTTAGCTAACACTCTCGCATTATATTTATGAGTTTACTATACTTAAGCTCAATTGAGCAATGATGTAAGACAAGTATCCATTTCTTTGATATTCATACTACACTTTTGTGTCTTTTTCCTAATGCATATATTAGTACGAGCCATCAATGTTGACGTTATCTTTGGGACATGTTGTTGATCTGGAGATGGGGTGATCTTTCTAGAGCCTGAGGCTGATCCTCCTCTATCTATTTTGGTTATAGTATTTTGCATTTCAAAACTACTATATATATGTATATTTTGGATACTTTCTACTACTCTATTTTTGGGGTGTAGAGGATTTAGTACCAACCTTACCTGGCTTGGAAGGGTTTCATTTGTGTATTTTTGTTCTCTTCATTTTCTTGCACGATTTATTTTATATGTATATTTCTTCATTTCTTCCTATGTTATTGTTGTTGTTGTCTTTGCGTCTTTCTTCTTTTCATGTTCTTCCTTTAGCCTGTTACTTTACATTCATGAAAAGATAGTAAGGATGCTTGGATAGAGAGGACCCAAACCAACAAATGTTGAACTTCATTTGAATTCGCAAGGCTTACAAGGTCCGAGGAACTATTTAGGAGACTATTCGGCTTAGTTTTTTTCCTTCTCATTGACAGGGGAGGCTAATACTTGGTTGAATGAGCTACTGGTCGAGTCCTTCACTAGATAGGCAAATTTGACTATGGCTCTTCTAGAGATATTCTCTCTCCCTACCAGGCCAAATGATACAAATGTAGAATGAAATTGTAACGACTCAAAACTAAGGGTCATTATGGCACTTATCACGGCAAGCCTTGACAAGTAAGACAATCATACAATCTGATATAGAATGAGAAATCAGTACTAAACACAATTCAAGGCTTATAGAGAAAATCCAAACCACACAAATATGATAATACTGGAAGTAAAAAATCAAATATACCATACAATATCCCAAAACCTAGTGCCACTACTAAATACATCTCAGATGTCAAAAGATACAATAAGGATCCAAAACGGATCAAAGTCTATCTCCAAAAAAAATAAGACATGATCTAGATAAGAAAAGATAGTAGATCAATTCCGGAAGCATAGATCAATCGCTACCTTGAATGTACTCAAGATACCGCCTAAATCAGCTACCGTGTGGCGCACTCGTACCTGGTTTTGCATTGAAAGGGCGTAGTAGGGGTAAGTAAGGTGCACTAATACTCCGTAAGTATCATAGGCTGACTAAGCAAAGTAGAAAATAAATCATATAAATACACACTATGGGAACATCAACTGCAATCAGAAAATGTCCAAAACTATAGCCCACACCATCTCCATAAACAGTTCTATTGTACAAAAATATGAGAAATAAGAACAAATATACATGTATACCTAATCAAGTATAGGAGAGAAGTACAAATAGACATATATCATATCAAGTAAAATAATACGACACAAAATGATCATGGTAAGTATGTAATGCAATAAATATGATGGTGATACAATTATCAAGGTTGTCGCACAACCTTCGTATACACCTACAGAGTTATTCATCCAGGTAGGAACCATGGGGTTTTTTTCACCCTATATATAATCCAATGTCCACGTCCAATATCCATGATCCTCCTCAGCATATACCTCAGCAGAGGATAACGCTCAACTTAAACGTTAATTTGAGTGCAAGATGGTCGTTGTCACTATATTTACCCAACTAGGAGTCGGGGTCGAATCCACAAGGAAAAATAAATAAATTTGAAATAAAAGTTGTTTGCTAAGTTCAAACCTATACTACAAGATGGTTTGGGGGTTTTCAATATTTTCGAATGTGAAGGTAATTCTTTGGCTTCTAAGGGACTAATTTAAGACTAAGAATAATTAGAGTATAATCAATTAAAATTGATCTTGGGAGAATGCTTTCCTAGGGGAAAATTATGCATGGGTATGTGATGATTCAGTGCAAATTCGAATCATTGATTATGTGTTAGGCTAGGTTTAAGGTCTTTGAGGCTAGTTTTTCAACAAAACCTCAAAGAAAAAATTCATCAACCCTTTCGAGTATCTAACGAGTGTGACAATTAAAGTCGTCCAATACCTCAATTGGGTATCAATTTTTCTAGGATAATACCCATGGTATAGTAAACCTCCTTACTACCCTTATGTCTAAGATAGTGAAAAATTGGCAAGACATACCCATATATTATCTACTATTGTTTTGGTTCCCACATCCCTCTTTTAAAAATGAGGTGGGTTCTTAAAGTTCACCCAAAGCCCCTCTTTTAAGGATGGTTTGAGCTTTCAAGATCTTGAGATTTTCATCCATCAAACCCATTTGGGAATTTGGGACTTTTACCCACAAATCCCAATCAATTTAATCAAGCAATAATAGAACCCATCATTAACAAACTAAAATATACGCAAATATATCACAACACTCATACAATTGCATCCTATTCTAGCATAATCCCAAGAGGTTGATCTAGTGAATCATAATGATAATAAACATAAATAAACCAATATTTCCATCAAAGTTATCCATAAGAAAATAAAGAGAGGACAAACCAAACTTTAGAATCCAATGAATCTTCAATGGGTGATGCAAAATCTACACTTAAAAGTCACTCTAATATCTTCTTAGCTCAAGATTAGTACAAGTTTGGCTCCAAGCTCCAAAAAAATTACAAAAACCCTAAACTAAGAATGGGAGGTAGGGTTGTAGAATGAAGGATTTTCCAAAAAATGAGGGTTTTGAGATATTTTTATGAGAATTTGGGTTCGGCTATGTGCTTTTATAATTTCCCCCCTGGCTGGAAATCTCGCTAAACCGCAATTGCAGCTCTGTGATCACTGCATTCTTCACGTGATTGCAACCTTCTGACTTTCTTGAATTATCGTGTTCGCGGTGGTCAATCCACGATTGCGGTACCTGAGGCCCATTCTGCATAGGTTTTCCAGCTTTTGCACTTCTTTATACATTTTGATCCTCTTTCACCTCATTTTTCCTCTTTTCGCTCAGTATTTGTATACCTACAAAATATGGGAATTAGTGAATTTATCTACCATTATGTCTGACTATTACATTCAAATCATTGTAGTGTGAACAAATGTTGAATGCAAAAGAGTGATAAACTCACCACTCATCAACACCCCAACTTAAAGAGAAAAAGAATTGTAACAATACCACTCACGTCCATGTCCTTGATTTTCAAAAGATTTTGAATGGAGAGGGGTGTTTGATTTACATTTGCACCATGCATAATTTACAAATCATGGCAACAACACAAGCCTTGGTCTCACATTTAGAATTCATATGGGAAAACCATTCATATGTCTACTCAAACTTCGCCAATGGTATGAGTGTGATCACAAAATCAAAATGACACCGCTACTTAAAATTTCCTTGTATTTATAAATCTAAAGCTATGGTTACTTAGACTTCTCCTGCATCCACGACTCCAAACCCAGTCACGATGTTTTTCCCTTAATAATGATGTAACTCAATCTATCATAGGGAAAGGCTTATCCAACCCTATTATAAAAAGAAATAAAAAAAAAAAATAACCACAATCAACTTCCCAAAATTCCCATGCATTCGCATAAACTAGGTTTTAGAATTGCAACCCAATCTGTACACACAAGGGTAGGGCCACAACCCCCACTTATAAGACTTGTTGTGACCTTACTACATAACATAAAAGCACAATACAATTTTAAGGTCTCCTTAAAACCACGTTGATAACCATGTTGAAAGCTTGGAACAGACGCGCGATCGTGGTCGGATTAGTGAGATTGCAGTCCTCAATCCATAATCATAGTAAGTGAGGCCATCTGCTCCTCTTTTCTTCCCTATTTTTCTGCATGGTTGCTGCACTTCCAAACTTGGTTTTCCCAAGTTTTTTGATTTTTACCTTCCCTAAGCACCTGCAAAGCATTACAATTTCATGACTTATTTAAAAAGAAATACCATAAACATCAAAAATGATGGGTTGCCTCCCATCAAGCGCTTGGTTTAACATTGCAACAAGAAGTTATTGTAATCCTTATTTGTGTCTTCACTTAAAGGATTTGAATATTTTTCCCAACTTTTGATTAGTCAATCTCTGAGGCTGTTGGGGAAAAATTAACGGTACGGTGGTGCATGATCGATCTCGCCACTTTGAAGACTTGAATAGTTTGCCCAATTTTGCATCAAACTTTCGTGTGGGCTCGTTGGCCAATGTGAAAGAATTAAAATAACACTAATTGGAAATATGTATTTAAGCTTCTTGGCCTTCAAAATTGGGGCTTTAGCATACCCATTTGGAAGGTCAAACTCTAAAATATAAGGAAATTTCCCCTTCTCTCCGTTATTTAACACTTGCTTAGGTGGATTGACTTTTATCAAATCAACTAGGCATAATGTTGAAAAGTGGATAGAATGGGGCATTTTCCTTAATTTTAGAGTTGAATTCCATTGTTCATCTTCACTCTGAAGTGGGCTAGAGTCTTCATAGGAATTTGCTTGACTTTCTCTATCGACTCTAGCACCATTTCATCAACCTTGGCTACTTCGCTCATGTTTGATTTTGTCGGTTGGAAATCACTGAGAATTCTTAAGTGTCAAGATTATTTAGAAGCATGGGCAAGGTCGTAGTATTCGCATGATTTACATCCATGACCATGTATTCTATTTCTTAATTTCCTCATTATATTCCCATATGGATTGATGTATGAGATGTATATTACCCCCGTTTAATTCCACCTGATCCAAGATAAGTTGAAGCATTGCTTTAACACTAATATTTTGAATGCTTTTTTCTTCTTTTTCTTGATCATAAGACCTATCAAAATCATAAGAAGAACTATCACTTGGGTTAGCTTAACGGGCGTAGGGGCAGTTGGATAGTCACTCCAATGTCCATCTCGACCACCACATAGAGAACAACCATATTCCCTATAAGATCAAGATGGTGCACACATCTCTCTCCAAGGAGCATATCTACAATCTTGCCAAAAGTGGGGTCTCTTCCAATATGGACATGGATTTTCCTGATAGGATCTCCAACCACCGAACTCACGTTCATTCAATGATTCCATAATGACAAAAAAATAAAAATAAAAACCTACCTAAGACAATAAAACAAAAGAAAATCACAAACAAATATTTACAAGTTTGAATCAAAGCAAGTAGGATAAAATTACAAACTAACTCAATATGCCTAATTGTTCCCTTGCAATGACGCTATTTTTGATAACGCTCAACTTACATGTCAATTTGAGTGAAAGGCAGTCAATGAAAATATATTTACCAAACTAGGAGTCGGGGTCAAATCCATGAGGAACAATCTGAGTGAAGATTGAGTAAATTCAAAATAAAAGTTACTTCCTAAGTTCAAACCTATGGTAGAAGATTGTTAGAGAGTTTTCAATGTTCTTTAATATGAAGTTAATTTTTAGGTTGCTAAGGGACTAATTCGAGACTAAGAATAATTAGAGTATAATCAATTAAAATAGATGTTGGGACTATGCTTTCCTAGGGGAAAATTATGCATGGATACGTGATGATTTGGTGTAAATTCAAATTGTTGATTATGTGGTAGGCTAGGTTTTAGGTCCCTGAGCCTAGTTTTTCAACAAAACCTCAAAGATGTCACTCATTGACCCTTTGGAGTACCTAATGAGTGTGACAATTAAAGTCGTTCGATACCTCAATTGGGTATCCTTATTTCTAGGATGACACCCATGGTATAGTCAACCTCCTAATCACCCTTATGTCTAAGATAGTGAAAAATTAGCAAGACATAAATTGTCAACTATTGTTTGGTTCCCACATCTCTCTTTCAAGGATGAGGTAGGTTCCTAAAGTTCACCCTAAACCCCACTTTCAAAGATGGTTTGAGTTTTAAAAAGCTTGGGATTTTCATCCATCTAACTCATTTAGGCATTTGGGGCTTTCACCCACAAATCCTAACTAGCTTAATCAAGCAATAATGGAATCCATCATCAACAAACTAAAATATACACAAATATATTACAACCCACACACAATTGCATCCTATTCTAGCATAACCCCAATAGGTAGATCTAGAAAATCATAATGATACTAAACATAAATAAACCAATATTTCCATCAAAGTTATCCACAAGAAAATAATGATAAGACAAACCACACTTTAGAATCCAACGAATCTTCAATGGGTGATGCCAAATCTACACTTAAAATTCACTCTAATGTCTTCGTAGCTCTAGATTAGTACAAGTTTTGCTCCAAGCTCCAAGAAATTACAAAACCCTAAACTAAGGATGGAAGGCAGGGTTGTAGAATGATGGATTTTCCAAAAATAAGGGTTTTGAGCTCTTTTTGTGAGAATTTGGGGTCGGCTATGTGCTTTTACTATTTTACCCCTAGCTGGAAATCCAACTATTCTGCGATCGCACTGGCTTAGCCACGATCGCGGCTCTATGATCATTGCATTCTTCACGTGATCAAAACTTTTTGACTTTTTTGACTTATTACGATCGCAGTGGCAATCCGTGATCCCAGTACTTGAGGCCCAGTTTGCATAGGTTTTCCATCTTTTGCATGTCTCTTTCCACTTTGATTCTCTTTCAGCTCATTTTGCCTCTTTTGTCTCAGCATTTGTATACCTGTAAAATATAGAAATTAGTTAATTTATCCACAAATATGTCTCACTATTACATTAAAATCATATTAGTGTGAACAAATGTTGAATGCAAATGAGTGGTAAACTCACCACTCATCAAGGGTCTATATAGATGTCAAAAGCTAGTGTTCTTGGTATTTCCACAGTGGTACCAACGTTTCACATGTGCTTATAATATGATGATGCAATGCTCACAACCAACTAGAATGAGAATTTTAAAAGCCAACCAATATACTAATCATATGAGCCAAATCCACTCAAAATGCCAACAATCCATAAATCCAATGTAATCATATGCCAATAGAGCAAAAAACACAATAATATGCCATTGATACAACATTAATTCCAATTCAGATTTTTCACCAGAAAGTTAAAACAAAATGTACATACATAAGCCCAACAGCATCACCAGAAAGTTAAAACCAAATGTATATACATAATCCCAACAGCATCATACAAGACCTCATATGGTCACACAAAGCATATAATGTCTCACTATTACCAAATAATAACAACAAAGGCCCCTACACGGACATAATGGAATATTTAGACCATTTCACAATTAGTTCACACAACCATAACAAGATTTTATAACAATATTAACTACCTAGCCCAGTTTGAAGAAAGTTAAGTCATAACCTACCTTAAATGCCAACTAGTAACAATATCCCTTCAACATGAGCTTTCACCTCACGAATGGACTCAAAATCAACTAAAAACATAAATATAGAATCTACGCATTAATAGAAAGCCAACGATACCCATATTACCCATTTTTAATTTAGGGTCAAAATGGAACCCAAAATAGGTTATTAAAAAAAAGGGTAAAACCAAAATTTTAGTCCAAATATATATTTTCCATGATAAAAAGAACTTATAGAAGAAAACCCAAATGAAAATAGGTTGTTATTGAGTTTTAAATCAAAGAATTACCAATTTTAGGCCTTTCGGGCCAGATCCCCAAATTTCACCTTTGAATTTAAGCTTTAAAAGGACTTAAATGACACAAATCGAATAAAATTATTGAAATAGGGATTTAAAGCTTACCTAAGCTTAAAATGGAATAAATTGCCCAAAAACTTGAAACCCCAAGCCCCAAGTCTAAGAAATGGTGAAAATGTCAAAAATGGGGGATTAAACCCACCCAGGTGTCACCTAATCGACCATTGGGTCGCTTAAGTGGCCATCGCCTATGCGATGCCCGCCTTGTCGCATAAGCAACATGGTTGTTGCTTAAGCGATTGGTAGCCTAAGTGATGGGAACATCACTTAAAAATACCCACCAGCTGGCTACCAAGTTGCTTAAGTGACCAACAGGTCGCCAAAACGACTCTACAGACCCGTCAGGATTAATTCAAAATCATTAGAAAACAAACAAACTATTCTAATAGACTAAATTTGATGCTCCAAACTCATTAGGAATATTAATTTTTTGAAAAAAATTGTTATTTCCACAAAATTGACAACATTAAGAATTGAGGGTCGAAATAACATATAAAAGTTGTAAATCCACACCAACTATGTTACCAACCTAAAATTAACGTTTTGGATCTGGGCGTACTCTATTTTTCCATCCGATTCACTTATTAATAAATATTGACTAAAGTCAACTACAAAGCCTTTATAACAACCAAAAACAATAATCTCGCACAAATCACATTGAAAATTCGTTGAAAACCATGTCAATCATCCCCACACCCCAGAAATAATATAATGCATTCACGAGGAGAGGTAAAATGATTAAATCATGCAAAAATAACTATTTCACAAACACTATAAAAAAATTAGGTCATTCCATCATCCACCACTAAGAATCTAGTTTGTCCATAAACTAAATGTAAGAGATATTTGAATTTGCAAAAAACTGGGATAATTACCTCGCATACCATACTCAACCTATAAAGTAGATTCATCTATAGGTTGATGTTTCCACTAGACCTTAACCACTTGAATATCTCTAGTTCACAACCATCTAACATCCCTAGCTAAAATGGAGATGGTATCCTCACAAAAGATAACCACTTATCTAACTATACCAAATACCAGCGAATGACATGAGACTCATCCGAAATGTAATGCCAAAGCATGGAACAGTAAAAATTGTGTAAATAACCAATAAATCTTGGGGCAATGCTAAATCATAAGCCATATTCCTAATAGTCAAAAAAATCTCAAAAGGTCTAATATACTTTGGGCTAAGCTTTCCCAATTCCTAAACCTCATCATGCCTTTTATGGGTGATACACAAAGCAAGACATGATCACCAATACTAAATCTCAAGGCATGAATTCTACAATCCGCATAGTACTTCTATTTACTCTGAGCCACTCGAAGTCTATCTTGAATGACCTAAACTCTATCAAAAGACTCATGAAGCAAGTCTATACCCCGTGGTCTAATCTCAAAAATCTCAAAGCGACCAATTGGAAAATGGCAATGTCTACCATATAAAGCCTCGAAAGGAGCCATCTTAATACCAAAATAGTAGTTAATATAATATGCCATCTTAGTGATTTGATACTTCAGTATCTGAATTCCCATCAAAGGAGCAAATTCTTCCATGAAGTGAGGAAGTTCTACTGGGATAATGATGTTCTGACTTTTATCGGAACATTGTTCATCTTTTTCTTATGAAAATTGCCTGTTTTCAAGAAACCAAGGTTGCATTTAATGTTAGATTTTAGTGTTTCAGAGTAAGGAGCTAGTTGAAGGAGAAGACTAAGGAAATTAGCAGAAAAATACCACTGATGGTCAAAATGGTGGGCCACCAATTTTGTGGTGGACCACCAAACTTACCACCAGACCTAAAACAAAATTCAGGATTTCAGAAGACCTAGTGATAGTCAAAATGGTGCACCACTATTTTTGTAGTGGACCACCAACCTGACCACCAGATTTAAGATTTCAGAAGACCAACTGGTGGTGAAAATAATGGACCACCAGTTTTGCGGTGGACCACCAACCTACCACCAGATTCAGGCAGAATTCTGAATTTCAGAATACTCGGCGATGGTCAAAATGGTGGACCACCAGTTTTGTGGTGGACCACTAATTTGGCTATCAATTCGGACGTGTTTCTTTTTTGAATTTGAATTTTAAATCCTTTTTACCTGGGAGCATATAAATACCAAGTTTTATGTTTTATTAAGGAGATCTTTTATCTTTTATAGGAGTTTTCAATACTAGAAAACATATTGTATGTAGTTTTTCTCTAAGATTCATTCTAGAATTGTCGATCTAGATTCCTTTATCATTTTCTCCATTGAAGATTGAAGTATAATAATTGTGACATCCAAAAGTGAATTTTGAATTAATTTAGGTATAAAACAATGACTTCTTGTCTTTCTGTGATGGAGATATGTGGCTAAACTCCAATAACTAGGGTTATGGGATTCTTGATGTGAATAGCTGACGGGGGTAGCGAATCTAGTAGATTCCCATGATTAATTTATATTGAATAAACCCTTCTTCACTTTAATGACTTTTCTTGGTTGGAAACTTGAAAAGTGATCCCAAGAACAACACTTACTCGAATAGAAGAGTTTTTGTTGGGAAAAGCAAATGTTTACATAAATCTAAGGGATTTAACCTTTGGATAGAGGGTTGATTCTTTGACCGGATCAACCCATGTGAGAATATAGTTGAATAAATAATATGTTGCTTAAGTTTTGAAGAATTAAGGGATAAGCTACTTATTTAGGTTCAAAAACTAATAGGGAAACCATAGAATTCAATTACTCTTCCAATTAGAATTTTTCATTGGGAATTCAAAATAGTTCACAACCCTAGTTGCTTAAGAATCTTGGTAACCATAACTCTAGTTTGACTACTCTTACTGAATTACTTTTTGCAATACAATCGACAGTTGGATTATTTTCTATGACAAGCATTTGAATACAATTGATAAATCAAAACCCTCACTTTATTCTAAATCCGTTGATCAATAGTCTAATAACAACCATATAAATTAGTGAACACAATATTCCCTGTGGGATTCGACACCTAACCCAGTTGGGTTCTATATTTGACAGTGACCGCTTACACTTTCTAATGAGAGTTGTAATTTAGGCATATCAAATTTTGGTGCCGTTGACGGAGAATTCGGTTGTAAATAAAGTTTGTATTTGTTAATTGACCTTTGGTCAAGATTCCCATATTTTACCTTTGTTTGTTATTTTTGATTAGTTAAGGGTAGTTTGTATTTGTTAATTGACCTTTGGTCAAGATTCCCATATTTTACCTTTGTTTGTTATTTTTGATTAGTTAAGGGTAGTTATTGTGTATGCCAAGTACATGGAGATTGGGTGCACCGTTATTACCAGTACATCCAGAACCATAGTTAATTGGCAGAATGACAGACCCTCAGAAAGCTGAAAGACTAACTGCCATGGCTAGAGCCCAAAATAATCAACAGAATGATGGTCAACCTATACGTCATCCTAATCCTGATGATGATGATTTGGGGGATGAGGACTTGTTAGATCCTGCTAACCCAAGTCATGCAGAGAATGTAGCTGCACAAGTAAACCAAAATACAAGTAGAAATCTTCCTTTTAGAGTAAGGTAAGACCGTCAGCCTAGGCAGTTTGATCTTAATGATGATGCAGATGGAATGGATAGAGCAGGTGATACTAGAGATATTATTCCTCCACTTCTAAAACTAGGAACTAAATTTAATATTACAAGCACGATGATTCAAATCCTCCATCTAAAGGGGTTGTTTGTTGGAGTCCCGGGGGATGATCCTAAGATGCATTTAGTGAACTTTGTCACTATTTGCAAATCCTTTGATAACCCAGAAGTGGGATAGAATACTATCCAATGATGCTTAATTCCATTGTCTCTATCTGGAGAGGCAACACTATAGCTCAATGGACTGACTCCTAATTCGATGACCAATTAGAGGTAGTTGAAAGAGACTTTCCTAAAAAGGTTCTTTCCATCTTCTAGGAGGGTACAATTGAGGGATAAAATCAATAATTTTTGATAGCTCTCCCCTGAAGCTCTTCATGAGACCTGGGAGAGGTTTAAAAAAAATCTAATGCAATTCCCAAACCATAATATGATAGAAATTCATTTGATAGAGACTTTTTATCGGGCTTTAAACTCTATTACGAAGCCAGTTGTGGATAGTGCTGTAGGAGGATCATTTGTGGATCTCACTTTTCCAGACACCTCAGAGATGCTTGATCAGATGACCAAATAAAGTAGATCTTTGCATAACTAGCATTCTGTGGTAGCAAACCCTACTATGTCTTGTGTTATAAAGGCAGAGCAACACAAGAAGGAGAAGGAACATGACCAGGACATCGCACACTTGAAGATGCAAATAAATTTGTTGACCAAGAATTTATTATCTGGAAAGACTAAGAAAGTGAAAGTTTTAGATTCCCAAGGTAAAGCTGACTCTAATTTGGAAGAAGAGGCAAACTATCTAAATAACTAGGGGTTTCCATGGCAATACCAAAGAGAACCAAGGTCAAAATTATTATGACAAAGCTTATTATAAAGATAGAGACCAAGGGATTTGGAAGAATAATAATGATAGGAATGGACTGTATGCACCTCTTAGAAGTCATAATAATGTTGCCACCAGTTCAGGAAAAATTTCCATGGAGGACATGATGGAGAAACTAGTGAAAAGAGTTGAGGTGACAAACACTATGGTGACTACCATGAAAAGTTATTTGTCTTCCATGAGTCAGTTGGTAAACGCATGCTCTACTTTTATCAAATAGTTGGAGCAGCAAATAAGCCAAATTTCAGTAGTATTGAATCAAAGGAGAGCAAAACTTTGCCAAGTGATACACATCAGAACCTTCAAAATAATGGCTCTTGCATGGCAATTACTATACGTAGTGGTAAGGTATTACAAGGCCCTTCTGTCGGCAAAGATGTTACTAAAGAGGTGATCAAAGAAGATGTCGAACTTAAAGAAAGTAGTCCTGTAGAGTCTAAGAAGAAAGATGACATTGATATTCCTTCTAATCATCAGCAGGGTAATGGATTGGAAAAAGGAAAAGACAAGAAAAAGGAAGCAGTGGTGAATTCTCTACCAAAACTGCAGCCACACAAAGTTTGGAAAATTTATGACCATGCTTAAGCAGTTGATGATCAATTTTCCATTGGTGGAGGCATAGGAACAAATGCCCGGGTATGTGAAGTTCATGAAAGACCTTGTCCCAAAGAAGGGGATGATTAGCTATGAGCCGGTGGATAATCTCCTTTCTTTTGGTGCTATCTCCACAAGGTCTTTGATGTAGAAGAAGGAAAATTTGGGAGAATTTACCATCCTATGCATATTGGGTCTCTTGATTTTGCAAAAGATCTATGTGATTTGGGAGCTAGTGTAAACTTGATGTCGCTTTCTATTTCTAAGAAATTGGGTTTGGGGAATCCTACTCCCACAAGCATGAGACTAGTTATGGCAGACAGGTCTGTGAAGCGGTCCATGGGGATTCTACATTATGTACTTGTAAATGTGGCCAATTTTATATTTCCTTGTAATTCTTGATTATGAAGTGGACTTTAAAGTACCCATAATTTTAGGCAGGCCATTCTTAGAAACTGGGAAAGTGCTAGATGACTTGGAGTTGAATGAATTGAAATTTAGACTCAATAGAAAAGAGGTTAGTTTTGAAGTGTGTAAATCAATGAAATAACAAAAGGAGATGAGTGTCTTTTTGATTGTTTATATATTATACGAAGATGAGTGAGATGTACTAGTTAAGGATAGATCTGCGATAAAGACCATGGGTGGTGTGGTTGAACTTGTAAGCAAGAGTGTTTGTGCTTCCAAAGTGGCTGGACAAGGAATAAAGCATTTTCTTGATTCAACAAGTGAAGTCAAGAGGTATCAAAAAGGTATCTTGATAAATTCTGAGTAGTCAAGATGATCGAGTCGTGCCACGATGTTAAATTAGGAACTACTTGGGAGGTAACCCAAGTTGTTTTGTTGTTTTTATTCGTCTTATATGGTTGACATCAGATTTTTGCACCTATAGTGACACAGGTATGTTTCTAACTCTCTCGTTTTGGTTTGACGCATTGGGGACAGTACATGATTTTAAGTTGAGAGTGTATGAGGCTACTTGTAGGTATTGATATCCTCTTGGGGGTTTTTGTTGTCATGTCTCTTTTCCCTGGAGTGTTGTTTCTAGTAGAGCTGACATGTTTAGGCGTATTATGTTTTGTTTCATGATATTTTGTGGTTAACTAGGAGAAAAATAAGTATCTAGGGCAATTGACATATTTTTTTTATTTCTGGGACAAATGATAAACACCTCTCTAATTATCTATTTTGTAACTGTGTGATATTCACCTATATGTGACTATTGTGAACCTTTTGATGGCATTAGTATTAGGGACAGAATGATCATTCCTAATAATTGCATAACCCGGTTAGGTTGTAGCTTGAGATATATTTTTTTGCCAGGTGTGTGTGAGATATTACCAAGTTTCTTTGTATGTTAAATCCAGAACTTGCCTGGTTAGTCTTGCCTAGGTTGTAGGATAGTGGTTAGGAAAAGATCATAGGCCATTTTATTATATTAGTCCACTTTTAGCCCATATGTCCTTCCATCTATTAATGATATCCCTTGATCCCAATTTTGAGCCTGTATGCCTGTTTTTCTTGTATACCTATCACCTTCCTATTTTTATAACAATGAACCTATTTTGGCCCTGGTCCTCCTTGGAGAATGTGCACTTTGACTTAGGCAAATAGCCTAAGTTGAGGGTGGCTATCACAGGGGTGCATGATGTAAAGTGAGTATGAAGAAAGGTAAAATAAGAGAAAATATTGCAAGGCTGGGTGTGGTAGAAAAAAGAATAAGAAAAGAAAAGTTGTGAAAAATAAAATAAAAAATTAAATGACCATACCTAGCATGAAGTTTCTTGAATAAAGAAATGGGAGAAATAAGTTAAAGATTAATAAGTGATACTCCAAAAGTTAGTGTAATGTCAAGGAGGCCTAGTCACTTTAAATATCTTTACGTATCATACCAGCCTTACGCCTGCATTACAAGCTGAAGAAAGTCCTATAGTGATCCTAACTTAATTGTGTGAAAGCTTAAGTGATTAAAATAAAGGCAAGCTTATGGTATTTTACGTGCATTGATTGGAACTTCTTTCTGAGTGTGTGTGTCTCTGAACCATCCTCACGTTGACATGCTTGATTTCAAATATAAGTAAGGAGGTACTTCTTCAATGTAAGGGCACATAGGTTGTATTGTTAGCTGCTTACTTGTTTAGGTAGTGTAACTTTTACATATGTGTGGTTGTTTGTTGCAAATGTGATGCCATAGCTTTATTTCTTTATGTCACATTGTTGACTTTCATTAATATACATAGTTAGATTTAAAGCAATTGAACTTGGAGAGAGTAATGGGTTTTGAACTAAAATTCATAATTAACTGTCATAGGTATCTTATGTTTCTAATGGTTAAGCATCGTAGTATGGTATTAAGTAGTTGCTTGAGAACCAACAATTATTTTAAGTTGAAGGTGTTGATGTTCTAGCGTTTGATGGAACATTGTTCATCTTTTTCTTGGGAAAATTGCATGTTTTCAAGCAACCAAGGTTGCATTTAATGCTAGATTTTAGTGTTTCAACGTAAGGAGCTAGCTAAAGGAGAATACTCAGGAAATAAGCAGAAAATCACCACTGGTGGTCAAAATGGTGGACCACCAAACTGACCACCAGACCTAAAACAGAATTAAGGATTTCAAAAGACCCAAAGACGGTTAAAATGGTGGATCACTAGTTTTGTGGTGGACGACTAACCTGACCACCGGATTCAGGATTTTAGAAGACCTACTGGTGGTCAAAATGGTTGACCACCACTTTTACGGTGGACCACCAACCTGATTACCAGATTTAGGCAGAATTTAGAATTCCAGAACACTCAGCGACGGTCAAAATGGTGGATCACCAATTTTGCGGTGGACCACCAATCTGGCCACTAATTTTGACATATTTTTCTTCTGAATTCGAATTTTAAATCCTTTTTACCTGGGGACATATAAATATCCAGTTTTCGGTTTTATTAAGGAGATCTTTATTGTTTTATGAGAGTTTTCCATACTAGAAAATATATTGTACAGAGTTTTTCTCTGAGATTCATTGTAGAATTGTGGATCTAGATTCTATTATCATGTTCTTCATTGAAGATTGAAGAACAATAATTGTGACTTTTGTAAGTAAATTTTGAATTAATTTATGAATAACACAATGACTTATTATTTTTTTGTGATGGAGATGTGAGGCTAAGGTCCCATAACTAGGGTTATGGGAGCCTTAATGTGAATAGCTGGTTAACGATTGTGAATCTAGAAGATTCCCATGATTAAATGTTATTGCATAAACCCTTATTCACTTTAATGAATTTTCTTGATTGCAAACTTGAAAAGTGGCCCAAGAACAACACTTATTTCAATAGAAGAGTGATTGTTGGAAAAAAAGGGTTTACATAAATTTAAGGGCTTTAACCTTTAGATAGAGGGTAGATGCCTTAACCAGATCAACCCATGTGAGAATATATTGAATAAATAATATGTTCCTTAAGTTTGAATGAATTAAGGGATAAGCTACTCATTTAGATTGACAAATTAATGGGTAAACCATAGAATTCAATTACACTTGAAATTAGAATTGTTCATTGGGAATTCAAAATAGTTCACAACCCTAGCTTCTTAAGGATCTTGGTAATCATAACTCTAGTTTGACTACTCTTACTGAATTACTATTTTCAATACAATCAATAGTTGGATTACTTTCTGTGACAAGCATTTGAATACAATTGATAAATCAAAACCCCTACTTTATTATGGAACCCTTGATCAACAATCTAATAACAACCCCAATACTTAGTGAACACAGTATTCCCTTTGGGATTCGACCATCTTAGATAAAATGGTAAATACAAATAGAATGATTAGTCAAGAAATTTGCATGACGCTCTTTGGATTTATTATACAACATTTGTGACACCCATGGGAAGGTCCCTACATTAATTTGTGTACAAAAAGGTGTGTCACTTATAGGATGATCTTGAAAACAAGGTATTATAGCCACTGAAAATGTTTAACTTGAACTAGTGTGAACCACAAGCTTGAGGCTTGATCAATTAAATGAGATGGATAAGTTCAGACGGAGATTATATGAGATTGCAACATTGTATGTGGATAAGATAAAGTGTACCACGATATAAAAATTCTTAACCCGGAGGTTAGCCCAAAAGACTTGTTCTTTCTATTCAATTCTAGGCAACTTGTACCTAGACAATTTGAAATCCAAGTGACCTTTCAAATTAACCAAGTGTTTCCTTATAATGCTATTGAACTCAAGTGCCCAAATGGGAAAAAGTTCAATGTGAATTGCCAATGTTTAAAGAAGTATTTTGGAGTACTAAATAAGGTAAAGTGGATTGAGACAGTGTACCTTGATGAAGTTTGAGTAATCAAGGTACTCATATCTTGCTGCGGAGATAAATTAGGCACATCTTGGAAGGCAACTTAAGATTGTTGTATGTTATTGGAATTGGGATTAGTTTTCTTTGGTTAAGTATAGTTTTGATTATTTGTCGAACTGTGAAGTTACATATAGAAATGTGGGTAGAAAAAGCACAATGGTTGGAAGAAAAAGTGTAACCACAAACCTAAAGCATAGGTTATGAAATACCTCACAGTCCAAGGTTTGCACTATGGAAACTTGATAACGAACCAAATTTCATTAGAAGGAAATAATTATTGATCTATTTCATGATCCATGGAAACTCATATCCTTTATTTCCAAATATCTTGAAATTCTCTATTTTGATTTCATAGTTATGAAGGTGGTTTGTACCTCCAAATGATGGTCGATATTTTTTTTCAAGACCTAGAACCAAGTAAATCATGGTCCACGACCACCGTTAGAGGGATGATTTTTGTTATAGCCTATTTTACACCATAGAAGTAACGTGATGTTTAGAGCCATAAGTGGCCTCAAGTTAACCATAGCATGGCATACTACTTATTAAACTATATTAAATGAGTAACAATACGGAAGCTAAACTAATTTTAATATAAATATTTGAAATGATCTGAAATGGTACTAAGTCTGTATAAAACATGAATGCTGAAAAGAACTACAAAGCTGAAATGTCAAACTCTATGTCTGAAAAGCCTCTACTATTGATGAGAAGCTGGTACAAGTCCCATGCTAACTGTAAATACTGCAATTGGAAATAATACAAATGAAAACAATCATAAAATCTCTACCTTGTGTTATTAGAAGTCACCACTACTAACAGCTAATGTGGTACTATAACATACTATCTTTGATGATGAGACTGAGCACCATGACCTATATCACAAGAAGATACAACTTAAAAGAAGGTATAGGATCAGTACATTGAAAGAATTGAGCATGTGAGATATGTAGATTATTAAGTAAATTGATCGTACTGAAAATACTAATATACTATACTGAGTGCAAGGAACTAGTCTTTATTACAATGAACCAATAATGATATGCATAAGAGCGTGTTTAGATTTATTTATTGTTAGATGCTTTTGTCTTTTAAGAAGTATTTAATTTTTGAAGGTGTCTGACAAAGACACAAAGTTCTTTTAAGAACTTTACTTTAGGCTTAAAAGGTACCAAAAAAGACAAAAGCTACTTTTGGATTTTTGCTTATAAGTCACTTAAAAAATTTATCCAAACACCCTCTAAATACTGATAAGAAAGTACACTACAAAAATCCATAAGAATAATACAAGTAAAACTGAACTGAGGTTTATGTACAAATATACTAAATCTAAGAGTTTATAAACTAATGCAGAATCTAATATATATTCCCCATTAAGAGGACCCAATATACCTTGCCTGGGTATAAATACATACTTGATGTGATCACTATACTAATTTCTATATTGGTAGGGCTAAATAAACCTATGGTGGCACATAGTTCTAGGATTTTAGATAAAACTGAGGCCATAGTAGAACTCAATTCAAAGTACTACTCCAGAACTTATAATATATTGGTAGCTCAATTCAAATTAATATTCTGAAAAGTATGTTACAACCTGATTATTCTAAAACCATTCTAGAAGTACGTATATTGAAATCTAGTCATGTTTGTTCATTCAAAAATTTCTAATAATTTTGCAACATGCTTTGGAAACATAACTAAAATTAGTTTCCTTCAAATTATGATAGCATTCAATTCTCGTAGTATAATATTTTGTTGTATGTAAAATCTTGAAAACAAGTCATAACTATGTGGGAATCATAAAAAACTAAGATTTAAGGGAAAATCATAACTTGAGTATGAACTCTAAATCATAAATCATGGAGAAACGAGAATTTATAAAGTATTTTGGGATAAAAGGGTAAAAGAATACCCATTGCTGAAATCCCACTTACTTAAGTCTGCGATTTCTTTCTAAGAACTTGTGAATTCTGACTTGGAGAAGGAGCTCTAGGTTTTCTTCCTTAAGAGAGTTTAGTTGCTTTTTTCTTTGTTTGATATAGATTGGGGGAAGTGAAGGGAAATAATCAACTAAGAGTATTTTACCTTCCCCCTAATAGGCCTCAAAACTATGTAGTTTAGCCTTAGATAATAAAATAAAAGTACAAAAATACCCCTTTTAAATTGTAACTAAATTTTCTTCTTCTATTATCACTTGTCTGGGTATGAGTTGTACCTTAAACCTATGAATCAAACTTTTGCTCATGGTTCCTGGGTTGGTTAACATTCTTGAGGCATGATTTATACCTAACAACTCATGAAGTCAGCCTGTGATTCATGAATAGGACTTCAGCCCTTTGAAGGAAAAATGTTGTCACTCTAATTTTTGATCAGTACAAGTTACTTTATGACTTGTACGCAGTGCATATGACTCATGGACTCTATTCATAGCCATTAGGATAAAAATTTCATCCATTAGGACTCTTGGTTTACTACTCAGAATTGGTAAAAAAACTAAGTCATATTGTTTGACCATGACTCATGGTCTGATTTATGACCACGGGACATGGGTTGGTTGTTAACTTTCTACCAATAGTCATCCCATGACTCATGGCGTCACTGTATTTCTTATGTAAAGAGTTTTCCTATGTCAAAAAGCTAAATTTTTCTGTTGGTTTGTATTCTAAGTTTGACATATGATCCTAGGAACTTTTAGGGTGTTGTAGTTTTTCACTCATTTGATGGATTGTATGAGTTCTAACCATGGACCCTAGGTAAGGGACCATGGAGTCAACCATCATTGACTCCCAAGGTTCATTATTTAGGTCATTGTTGACTAGGTGAAAAACTTTAGTTCAAAACCTAACACAAACCGACTCACTTCTGGTGAATAGGGACTAAAGCCAAAGTCAAAATTTTTAAAACCCTTAATTTATCCAACTTCTCTAACTCCATCACCGACATATCTATACTCTTTAACTTCCATAACCATTACTTACACTTCCATAAAACTCCATCACTAAACTTAAACCTTATCCCCAATTACCGTCAACTACCCATCATTCTTATTACTTCACTAAAGCACACAAGAACTTTATCATCTTCAATTGACTTTCCATTATCAAGTTGTTATTCTCAAAGGTAAGGTTCATGACTTGATAATTTTTGGGAATTTTTTCAAAGTATATATGTAACTAGGGTACTTTGGATTTAATTAATAATTATATAAGAATCCTAGGTTGTAGTTTTGAAAATTTCAGTTTTAGGTTAAGTAAATTTTTAAGTATTAATATCAATGAAGTTTGTGTGTTTAGAAATTGGTTGTTAAAATGATGAGATTGTTGGTAATAGGTACTTTTACTTGTTGAGTTGGAGGCATTACGACTTGTATTTTGAAAACAGAGTTAAATCATTTTTTTGTGACCTACATGAAGTCTACATTACTTATTGGCCTTGAAAATAGGACCTTGAGGTTGCCTACGATAAATTAAATGATCGTAATTAGTTCATTTGAATTTAAGTTGGATGCAAATGGGAAAAACTTTGTCGTTTCACCCAACGATGAGATTTATGGACAACAACGTCTCATAACCTTAATTGAGGGACAAAAATATCAAATTTTGGAACTTATATGGAATTGATGGAGAACTTCACAACTATAAAACCAAGCATAAATCATGAAATAATTCATCATGAATATCTTGTATATAGAAAATAACTGTTGGATTTGATGCTATGATTCATAGATCATCATTTTGTTTATGATGTGTCAATTCTATCATCATTCTAAGAGGAAATAACTTAAATCACTGCTTGCATTTCATAGTTGGTAACACATATCTTCAACCTAGCTGATGTTCCATTGATCTAAAGGTGATATCACCTGTCCTATGTACCTTTATTCAATGTTCAGTCTTATAAACTACAAAATGAAAAGGAATTATCTTTTATTATTATTTTTGTAATCTAGTCTTAGGTACTAATATCCCCTAAGAACCAACCATAATGAGATGGTGCCTGGATAAGGCAAGAAAGAGAGACTGAAACCCTCATCTGAGATCGAGCCATAAACTTTGAGAATCAGGTTCAAAAAGTCCTAGAGTGGCATGTAATCTGCACTATGAGAAAATGAGATCAACAACAAGCACCTCATCAAAAGACCAATGAGGGGAGAATTATAAAATGATCCTAGTAGTCATGGTTTGATTACTAATGCTAATGATAATGCATGATATAGTGAAAGAATGGAGGCAATCATATCATCTTTTGGGGCTAGGATGGGCACCACTAGAAAATACAAGAACCTAGAGTTCAGAAATAGCATTTGGTAATAGGTTGCATGATCAAAGAAAATTTTTATTAATGGTATCTAAACTATAGATAAAGAGAATATAAAATGAAAAATTACTGAAGAGTTAAGAATATGTTCATCTGACCTAGCATAGTACTTAGACATCAAAAGGTTGTTCAAATACTACTATTGGGAATGAGTCAATTGGCCACCCAATAAGTACTAACCCATGAATTTTCATGAATTCTATATGGCCTATGATGCATAATAGTTAGCAATATATAAAAGAGAGAATCATCGAGGGATCAACCCACACGTAGAGGGTATAGGCTATGGAAGTAGATGCAAAAATTTATGATAGGATAATCAACCAATTTTTATATGATCCCACATCTGAGTCACCAATGTTTACCTATAATTAGGACTATTTCTTAGCCAAGAGATACTCAGGAATATTAGTTTGCTCGATCTATAACTAATACCTAATAAGACTAACAATAGATACGAAGGCTAAGATGGTCAAAATAACACTGAGCCTAGTAGTTAAGTTTTGGCGAGCTATTGAGCACTTACAACTCCTCTCTATAATAGAGGACAATACATTAAACTGGAATAAGATATGTTGGTTTCTAACCTCATATTGAGATTTATATTATGTAACTATTGTAGATATGAGGTTGAGGGTGTATTTGTAACTTCCCTTTTGTTTCCATATCTAGTATCTCAATTGTATAGAGAGGTTGGAGTGACTAAATTTATAAGAATTAAGAAATCCATTAGAATAAATAGGAGCCAATACATTTTTAAATACAGGGATAAGACATTGCTATGTGCTGCTTAAAATGATATGCTCTGAGATATGATAAATTAAATATGGCCTATTTGGAATTTTGATGACAGTAAGAATGCACCCATATAAGAATCTGAGTGAGAAAGTTGTTATTACATGAGAGAAACCAACCACAAAGATTGGTAATGGTTCAGATCCTATTAAAACTCTAGCTCCTACTACTGCTATTACTATTCATCAACTCCCCTGTCCTCAGTTTTTTATTTTACCTAAGAAAACTTTAAGTTGATCGAACAAAGAGCCGAGCGAGCAAAAAATTAGATTGAGTTATTTATGAGGTAGTTGAAGATGTTTGCGAAGAGGTCTATTACTAAGGCACTTATTCTTATGACTGAGTCTATTAGAGTCTACATGGATGGGTCGATAATATGGAGCTTTGGGTTAATGAGAGGTTAAAAGTTATGTCCAATTTTTATTTGACTACAATTCTTGTTGAGTTAGCATATACCCATAAAAACAATATAGAGTTATAATCCAAAAGTTCCAATATTTGATAAGCCTTTCTTGGTTGACCCAAAAGATACACAAGATGTGATACTACTCTTATAGCTTTATGAAGGAGTCACCATCATGGTCCATAAAGAAGAGTCTCATAGGAAGTATGATAAGAAGATAATTGAGGCCCAAGGAGATAGATTGGAGAAAATAGACTTTGTAAGAGCTCTACATGTCTCACATGATATGTCCTCGAGGCCCAATAATAGAGATGCATCTTTTAGTATGCCACCCAAAAATGAAGTATATAGTGGAGACCATGAGCCTGTGGGAGGGTTTTACACTCTACTTTCATCGGCTAGTAGGACTGCTATAAACACTACTAGGGTTGCACTTGCAACCCAGACAACTGATACAAGTCATCGATGCTTAGGGTGCCACATGTAAGTTCTTACCTCCCTTGTTTAGTTATTTATAATGTATTTGGGGTAATTTATAGTAATTTCAGTTGGGTGGGGTATTTTTGTGTGTCCATAAAAACTACTAGGTTGCACTTGCAACCTATACAACTAACATCAGTCGTCGACACATAGGCTGCCACAGGTAGGTTCTTGCCTCCCTTGTTTAGCTATTTCTAATGCATTCGGGACAATTTATAGTCTTTTTAGTAGGGTGGTGTATTTTTGTCTGTCCACTCAAGGTTTTTCTTGTTATATTTCTTTTCTCAAGGGTGTATATATTTTTATCAAACTGGCATATCTAGTATAAAAATTATGTCATTTGTTTTACGTAGTAATTTTTTAAATAAGTTGAAGAAAAATAGGAAGACTTAGGTGGTAATAATGTAGTAACTGGAACTTGAGAATTCATGATTGTAATTTCATACCCTTTTAAATTATTGCATGTGCTTTACTGTACTGATTATTGGACTATGTGACTCAGCTTTTGACATCATGTTTATTACTTGTGATGAATACTATATAAGATAGTATCTTAACTGGTTGATTATCAGTTATAAATAAAACCTATTCCATGTCTGTGAGGTATTTACTATGTTTTGATATTTTTGGACAACCTAGAACTTACTTACTTAGTCTTGCAACAATGTTAGAGGATAGTTTAGTTAAGAAAGTATCATAGACCTTTATTGTTATAAGCCCATCTCAGACTTAGAAACTCCTACCAAGTATACACATAACCCCTTATTTTTTCATCTTAATACCTTTTTTCTGATTAGCCAAACACTCGCTACCCTTTGTTCTACAAGTAAACCCTGATTTGACACCATACCCTCCTTGGGCACTAGGACTAAACTTAAGAAAAATGTTGAAGTTAGGGGTGATGAGGTTGGGGAGAGTAAAATATGATTAGACAAACACCAGCTGCCCTTTGTTCTACAATCAATCCCTAATTTGGCACCATTCTCTCTCTGGACACCTAGGATTAAACTTAGGCAAAATGGCTACGTTGGGGTTGATGAGGTTAGGGAAAACAAAGCTAAAGATGGGTGTGAAAGGTAATTAACTAGTTAAAGATAAAAGAGGGTATGGTATGCATGCAAAATAAAATAGAAAAATTAGAAAAGTATAACAGAAAAAAATAGTTGCAAAGAAAAAAATAAAAAAATGGAAAAATCAGAAAAGTGCAACACAAAAAAATTAGTTAGTTGTTAAGAATAAAACACACCCAAAGAATGATGAAATAAAAAGGGAAATAAAAAAGTGAAATTGAGAAAAGATATGGAAACTAGGGTAGTGTTCTAGGAGGGCCAAGTCCATATATCCAAATGTACAGTTCCTTCCCTAAACCTATAGTAAAAGTCAGGGAAAAATTCTATAGTGATCCTGGTTTGGCTTTCTAAAGACAAATACGTAGGAAGTATGATGAAGCCTATGGTATTCATTCAGGCTATATTTAACTATGGAAGCATAAGAGTATTTGTTTCTATTGTACCTATTTCAACTGCATATGGTGTGAGGGACTTTTTTTGCATGAATGCATAAATTTGTGGTTATCTAACCATTGTTGTATAGCTTGTGAATTACTGTTGAATTCATATCTATCAATTAACAATTCGATATCAGTCTTTGCTCCCTTAATGTAAGCATAAAATGCTTTGAGTTATACGTATTGGTCTAAAAGGGAGAGGGGTAAACATTTTCGAATATATATTTCTAAGTGCTCATTGAAATAGTTATAGACATCTAAATTTCCTTATGCATAAGTTTTTGATGAGTATTCTTTCAAGTTAGTTTGTGTTCTAAAAATGTAGTCTTATTTTAGTTGCTTGAGGACAAAAAAAATTCTTAAGTTAGGGGTGTTGATATGTCAGGGTTTCACAACTTTTAACTATGGATTTTTGTATTTTTTAAGTGATTTTAGTGTAATCTAATTTTATTTTTTCTTTATGCATATGGAAACATGTCATGCACACAAAAGCTGGAATTTTGGAGAAAAATGAAGAATGACAGACGATGGAAGTAAAGGAAGGACCTTGCATAGAGTTATGGATATAATGGAATAAGGTTGTGATTCCCATATAAGGACAGACTATAATGACCCTTTAGGTCATTTTATGTATTTCCTCTTATTTTTTTTATTTAAAACTTTTCTATAGCTTCCTCAAGTTATTTATGAATTGCTGGAACTAACAGAGAGGTTAGTGGGCAATTCGTTTGGTTTTTAGAGCCAGTTCACTATTTTGAAGCCTTCACTAATTCAAATTGGCTACTGGAAAAAATCTTCAGCTAAATAACCATGTATGACAATTCTTACTATTCCAAAAACTTTGAAATATCGATTTTATATTGGGTGGACCCTTGGTTTTGGTCCCGAGGCTCCTAGACACGTTTGGGCTATTAGACAGAAGCTAAGAAAAATAGCAAGTAGGTGTGGGAGACACTTTTCAATGAAATGACCTCGGATGGAAATTTAGACTGTGCAATAAGTCTAGAATTTCAAATTTTGTAGGGTAGCATAGTCTATTTGCTTATATGGGATTCTAGATGCATCTCGAGGGATTGGCGGAGACTGTAATATCTCAAAGTCTCTGCCAGCACTGGCGCATAACTTAAGTGATGCCTTTGATCTCTTAAGCAATCTGGGAAACCCCAACAAGTATCACTTAAGTGACTTATTTTGTCACTTAAGCATATGGCTTGCCAGCATAGTCACTATCTCGTAAGCGATACTTATGTCGTGTATTGGATGTAGGCTCAAGCATATAGATATCATGTAAGTGATCTACAGATTGCGTAAGTGATTGGCATGCCAAGGAACAATTTTCGTATAAGCAACCTAAAGTTTTCTTAAGTGATACACATGAACCTGGGAAGCGTATACATAATATCCAAATTTTCACCATTTTCATCCATCCTCTAGAATCTTAAACCCTAAAATGTGGGAGATCTTATGAGAATAAATTATGGATGATTGTGGAGCTTTAGAATCATTAATTCACGTAATTTTCCATTGAATTTACGGTAAGATTGCATTATTTTCATGGTTTGTTTCTCCATTCTTGTCTAAAATCTTTAAAAGCTTGGTGACTTGATTTTAGCACCATTATAGCTCAAAATTTTCCCATTTTTAGGGATAAATATTTCTTGAGCATAGAGGGACGTTCTATTAGTTTTCGATGTGTGATTCCTTAAATGGGCCCCACATAGAATATTTATATAATTTTAGATCTAAAGGATAATTGTTTAATATGGGTATTATTGTTCTCATTTTGATGAGTAGATTGTGATTTGGATAGCCTGGCACCTTGCAAAAGCTTCTCGGAAAGGAAAAGTTGTGATTTAGCAGATTCGTTGGGTGTTTCTTCAGCGCCCAGGTTATCTAGGTTTACCTTCTCCATAGATTGAGATATCTTATAGTATTTTATGATATTATGATAGATATAGGGTGGTATTTAGGTGTTGGAAGTATAAATAAGACTAGTTGGTTTAGTTAGACCATTTAGGATATCGTGAAATGATATAGTTGGAGTGATTAGCATAATTATTCATGTCTTGGGTGAATTGGAATTCATGGCTTCTGTTTAGAGTAAAAATGTCTTAATTATTCAAGCTATTTGACAGTTCCCTTAGTCATTCATGTTTAGGGTGGAATTGTACTTAGTTTCTTAAGTTAAATAGATTACCTTAGTTGCTAATATTTTAGGTAGGATTACCTTACTTGTTCATGTTTGAAAAGAACTTCTATCTTAGGGCTATTTATGGCTTACTATACATCTAGAAATGAACTTAGATACCTTAGCCTAGTCTAGGGTTAAATTTGCCTAAAATGAATTTCGAGGACTAGAGTAGGCCCCTCTGGCCAACCTTAGTCCAAGATTTGTGATAGCCTTGTAGACTAAGTTACACATGGTATACTCTTATTAATGGTTGGTTTGATACTTTAGGAGAGTAAATATATTTATTATGTTATTTTGATATTAAAAGATTTATGGTAATTTCAGATAGCGCTAATGATGTTGCTTATATACATGATTGAGATATGATTTATGAATAAGGCTAATGATGTGGCTTATATATATATATGATTATTGATATGGTTTTCGGATATTACTAATACCTTATAGATATGATTATTGATATGACTTCTGGATATGATTAATGACTTATGCATGTGATTATTGATATGGCTTCCCAATATGATTAATGACTTATACATCTGATTATTGGTATGGCTTCCAGATATGATTAATAATATGGTCTATTGGCATGCTTAATGATATATATACCAAAGTGATTAATGATATGGATCTAGATATCATTAATAGCTTATAGATATGATTATTAAAATAACTTATGATTAAAAATATTGACATAGCGTATGGGCATGGTTATTGTCATGACTTAATATATGTAGTATAGGTATAGTCTATGGGGTTATTTTATCAGTTTTATTTGTCGATATGGTTCATTAATATAGTTTATAAATATGAGTTTTAATTTTAATGACATCTAAGTGATACCTTCTTTTAGATGATCATACGATCATTGTCATGAAATAATAACCAAACTAAGGTTGAGGTTAGATCCCAAGGGAACACGTGGCTTAGATCTCAATAGTTGTAGTCAATAGGCAGAATAAGAAAAGGAAATGAGGGGTTTTGTTTGTTGTAATCTTGAGCAAAGAACTATATTAACTTAGTTGAAATCAGTCGTAAGTGAACACTAGGATTATGTTCCCCTAGGTTTTCAACTCTGTAGGCTTATCATGCATTGTTGAGCAAATCCAATACCTTTCATGAAGAATCAATAAGTTATGTACCTTCTACAGTTTTTTGGATAAGTAGAAGGATTTCACCCTTTACTTTTTGAGTCTCAGGGAGATGCACTACAAACCCTTACCTTGATCCCAGTTAATTATTACCTTTTGAGTCTCTAGTTATTAGATAAAACCTAATGATCTTACACAAATAGAACCTATTAGCATAGATCAATTGTTAAACTCTAAATTATTATTGTCTTTATCTATTCCTGGTCACTACTCCTCTTTTGAAGTAAGTAGCAATAACTAGGAAGGATCCTAATTTTTACACCTATTAAGAAATCAATCATAATAAATATAAAGCAATGCATGCCATCAGAATTGGTTCAGATCAACAGTCGAACTTACCCTACATCATCAATTAGCCTGAGTTTCCAGAACCCTAGCTATGGGTTTTAGCTACTCATGATTGTGAAAAAATCAATAACATTCATATTAGAAACCATAGATGAATCACAATGATAAGATGAATAAAAGCCCATGACTGTAACTGCATAATCAATCAAAGTTAATACAAGGAAATTGCAAGATCAAAGATGGTTCTGGAAATCAAAATATATTTCTGAGTGTTACAAGTGCGTAACTCTTATTAAAAATTACATAAGGGGTATTTATAAAACATAAGAAAATCATAAAAATAATGCTCGAACAAAATAGGAGAAAACCAGGTTGGTGGTCACCTTCTCTGTGTACCTTTAGTTTGGCACCGATGTAGGTAGAGCCTAAATTCTGTCACAGGGTGTAGATGAAGACCACAGGTTGCCAATGGACAATTTCCTGCAAGTCATCTCTCAGGATTTTGGATTTTTGGCACCCATTTTATCTATATGCGGTCCGTAGGTTAGGTTAGTAGGTGTCGGGAGTTAGTTTTTCAGCTCTTCTTCAACTCTCGAATATGCAATGATCACGATCAAGACAAAAACCATCCCAAATATCCATAATCACTCCAAAAGTAGCCAAAACTCCTTTTCACCTTTTCTATGAACTTAGTATCCAAAACATTATTTACTGCAAAATATACCCAAAACGAATCTTATCTAACAAAAAGGACATAGAAACTTGCCTATTTTCCTTATTTAAAGCATCGAAAGTGCTATATTTCTATATCACATCAAGTTTGAGTACGACTATTGATAATGATCTTTATAATATGAATTCTGATTCAAGTCCGACAGTAAGAATAATAAAGATGATGCTATTGAGTTTCAGTTTAAGTTCGACAAAGGGAATTATGCATGAGATGATACGATCTGGATGGATTGTTGGTTATGGTATGATAATTTGGTGATTTATGGAAATTTAGTTGTTTAGTTCTCCTTGATTGTACTCTCCAGTCATATGGAGGCCTGCGTTCGGTTATTTATTTTTCCACAATTATTGGCTTATGGGGGCCAATCTTGTAGATATAATGATATGATCTATCTATTATTATCTCATATGCATTTAGTTATTTATGTACGGTGGTGTCACAGCTTAGTTCTAAGTTTTCCCTTTTTATCTTGACTTAGCCTATTCTATCTAGTGTCTTATCATATTTATATCATGATTTAGCTTAGTCAGTCGGTGATGCCTACCTAGTACTCGTGGTTTTAGTACTCATACTACACTTTTGTACCTTTTGGGTGCAGATTTAGGTACTAGTTACCACCGCTGATTTGATATTTGTGCAGGGTTCTTTTTAGAGATTGGATGAGCTTTTGGAGTTAGAGTTATCCTTTTTTCTTCTTTTTATCTATGTCTAGTATTTTATCTTCGAGAGAGATTGTATTTGACAATTTAGTACTCATAGTTAATTTGTAGTAGCTCTTATACTGCCATTACTGAGTCTTGGGATAGTTGTTGACTTTCTATCTATCTATTACACCTTTATGAATGTATGTAAGACCCCGCAAAATCCTAAGCTTAATTCAGTCCTTTAGGCTTGTCAAGGGGTCCCAAACTTAGAATATTTTAGCTAAGTACTCAGAATTAGTGTCATTTTATCCTATGAAGGTTTTTAATCTCATTTTACGACCTTTACCTCCATTAAATGTTAATGTTTAGGTTAATTCATGATCATGAATGTCTATAGGTGTTTTGGAATAAGTTTTGGGTTTTTTGAACTTCGTTTGAAGCTCCTTTGGAACCCTAAAATAGTGGATGAATGCGATGTTGGCGCGCCGCATCAATTCTCGTATTGATTAATATCTTCTCCAGCTACCAGCATCTAATTCTAGTGAATCAATGCAAACATGGCGCGACGTGTTGGCTATCGCATCGATGGCATCGGCATGCCGCGTTGACCTACGTATTGGTAACCCAGTTTTTAATAATTTATAGACCGTTTTTGTGGGGGTATTTATGTCTTTTTCCCTCGACCCTCAACCCCAAAAACACGAAATTAAACTCCCTATAGAGAAAATATACTCATTTACTCTCCAATTAGCTCAAGAACAAAACCCTAGGTGCTTAAATTTCAAATCAAGAACTCAAGATTCAACCATAAACTTTCAAGAATTCTCCAACACAGGTGTGTGAAGTGTTCATCCAAGAGTTCCTTCCACCCTTGGAATCCAAGAATCTCTTTTGAACTTCAAGTAATTGACTTTATGAATTCCATTGTTGTAGTTAAAGTGTATCCATGATTGCTATTTGGATTAATTTCCTAATTCATGATTATATATATATCATGTGAAATTGATCACTATATGTGTAGATTCATGTGAATCCATGATAAACCCTTGACTTGTGAAATAAGAGATGGATTATGATGCTCATTTGTTATTCAATACTATGTGCATATTCTATGCTCACCAAGTTCTTGATAAATTGTCCATGTGAACTATTAAGAGAATGAAATAATGTCATGTTAGCTTATGTACAAGTTATATCAGAATGAAATAATGTCATGTTAGCTTATGTACAAGTTATATCATGTAAGAGTTTGTCAAAATGCCGCAATGTATGAATGATGATCAAGTTCATAGTTTACTAGTTTCATGTTATGCCATGTCTCTTAATTTATGCTATCAAGTCCCGAGGGTACTTGTGCCCAACATATTTAGCTGGTTACCTAGAGACATGGTCATTCTTAGAACAGTATCAGTCATGACACAATCAGTAGTACTCTCAATCAGTTACAGAACTCATGAAAACTCAGTAAAATCCATACTAGTCAAGTATAATTCATTATCCAGTTCAGACCTCTGTAAACTCAGTCAGCTAACAAAATTTAGCAGTATTACATCAGTCAACGAAACTTAGTGAACTCAGTTTAGTTCAACTAAACAATAATCTCCGTAACCATTCAGTCAAGCCTAGTACAAACTAGAAATCAGTTTAGTGTCTATTCAGTTGGGAGTAGGATTCAGTACCGAGTTAACTCAATTATGTGGGCATTCATGTTAGTAGAGGGTTTGAACCTTAGTAGCAATCCCTGGATTACAGAAGTACATAGCCAGCGTAGGTTGAGGTATCTTCATGCTAGACATTATGAGGGTTGATACTTCTAATTCGAGTTATCCTACCAGAGAGGGTTGACGTAAGAACTTTCTAGAGAGGTTAACTCACAGCCTATCCTTACCTGTGGCACGATATTAATACCCTTCTAACTGGGGTCACAGGTTGGACCCTAAATCAGTTAGAGAAGGGGCATGTCGGTTAGATGATTACCTCCCACAGTCTTAGTTCTAGTCTCAATCTTAAAATAGAACTCAGTTCAGTTCTACAGATTCATTAATATCAGGCATGGTCATCAGCTCAGTACGAAACTATGTATGGTTCCACATTACTCACAACTGTCAGATACAGTCAGTTAGATAATCAGTAATATAGTATTCATAAAACTAGATATCAGTTATTAATATTCTGATTTAGTACTTCATATTTGCACAATGTCAGTTATAGTCTATGTGTTTATGCATGTACTCTTACTCACTCATACTCATGTTATTTAGTTATTATTGTTTATGTATATGACCCCATATATATCATCCTACCTCACTGAAGATACCAGTATATTCAAAGTGCTAACGCATGCTTTTTTTTATGCTATGATGTCTTATATCATAAGTTCAGATGCACGGGCTCCATAGCACCCTTAGTCGTTTAGATTCTCAGCTTTCAAAGTAATGGTGAGTCCTCATAGTTCAAGGAAATGCTTATTATCTATAGTACTTTAGACTATTTCATTAGATGGAGTTAGTTGGGGGCTTGTCCCATCAACTCCACAGTTCAGCCAGTTAGAGGCTTTTTCAGACTAAAGTATTTTCAGACAGTTGAATAGTTTTTCAGTATTGATGTTGAAGTTTTGAATTGTGATACCATATTCAGTAATATTTATAGTATTGAACCTTATGGCAAGTTTTTGCCTATTTTTGTACATTTACTGTAGTTATTACACAGTTATTACAGTACGTACCAGTTATGGGTTAGCTTGTGGTCCTTCGAGATTATAAGCATCGTGTATTATCTAGGGTACAGACTTGGGGTGTTATAAACTTGGTATTAGAGCCTAAGGTTCAATAGTGTCCTAGGAAGTCTGAAAGCCACATCTAGTAGAGTCTTGTGCATCGGTGTGTTGTACGCCATACTTATGGACAAGAGGCTATGAGATCTTTTAGGAAAGGTTTCCCTTCTTTCAGTATTCATGTCATGCGAGTAAGCATGAGCTCCAGTTACACTCTCTTTCTAATCTTAGCTTCTCTTCTATTTACAAAATATGCCTAAAAAGAGGACTCAGGGAAGAGGAATGGGAGATCTTCAGCTCATCCATCCAGATCTTTTGGGCAAGTATGTCTTCCACACGGAGTTTAGAGTAGCCTTCACCACCCTAGCTCATTCTGTGGCAGCCCAAAATAAATGTCCAGCTACAGTTTTGGCTAACCCAGTGGCTAATACTGCTGCTTCTAGGATTTGAGACTTTACCCAAATGAACCCTCTATCATTTATCGAGTCTAAGCCAGATAATGACCCTCAGGAATTTCTTAATCAGGTGTAGTATGTTATCTATATCATGGGGTGACTGCTATTGAGAGTGTTGAGTTGGCCACATATCAGTTACAGGATGTGGCTCACTCATGGTTCAAACAGTAGCAGGCAAAGAGGGGTGCAGATGCAGGGTCCATAGAATAGAAGGAGTTTGTAGTTGCTTTTTTGGATAAGTTCTTCCTGCTAGAGTTGAGGGAAGCGAAGGTTTTGGAGTTTATAAAACTAAAGTCGAGAAATATGACACTGCAGGAGTAATCTCTCAAGTTTACTCAGTTAGGAAGATAGGCTCCACATATTATAGAAGATAGCAGAGCAAAGATAAGTAAATTCATGTTAGGAGGACCTAGCAGCATAGTCAAGGATTGTAGGATCGTAATGCTTATTAAGGAGATGAACATAGCTAGGCTCATGGTCCATGCTCAGCAAATAGAGGAGGCTAAGAATAAATAGAAGGAGAGAGAGAATAAGAGATCGAGAATAGGTAGTTTCAATTTCGCTCAGCCTAAGTCAGAGGATGGAAATCATTCTTAGTTCTGGCTGAAATCCTCTATTCTATCTCCTTCCTCATCCAGTGCTCCAGTTCTAAATTTCAATGATGTCAACTGTGACAGGGCATCAAGCCCTAAACCCTAGGGCAGTGTTAGCAGTGCCTAAAGCAATCCCCTTTGCCAGAAGCACGACAAAAACCACCAGGGTACCTATAGAGCTAGTAGCGATATGTGTTTTAGATGTGACAAGCCAGGCCATAGGTTCAGACAGTTTCCTCAAGTTGGTTCGCAGAGTCAGCATAATCGTCCACCAGCTTTGTCTGGTCACCTGAATCAGCAGGGTGCCTCTTTTAGTGCCACCAGTGGTTAGCGCCCAAACAGACTTTATGCTGTTCAGTTCCAGTAGGATCAGGAAAGTTCTCTTAAAATGGTCACTAGTATGTTACAAGTTTTCCATTTGCATGTTTATACTTTGATATATCCAGGAGTTTCTTTGTCTTTTGTTACTCCATATATAGCAGTTGATTTTGGAGTTAGTCCCGAAATTCTAGCAGAGCCCTTCTTAGTTTCTACCCTAGTGGGTAAATCTATCATAGCCTGGTGGGTATACAGGAACAGTCCGATTATGATATCTCAAAAAGTCACTTCAACAGATTTAGTTGAATTAAAGATGACTGATTTTGATGTCATTCTCGACATGGATTGGCTTCACTCTTGCTATGCCTCGGTTGACTACAAAAATAGAGTTGTCTAATTTTAGTTTCGAAATGAACCCGTCCTAGGGTGGAAGGGTAGTACTTTAACACTTAGGGGTCAATTTATTTCTTACCTTCGGGCTAAAAAGATGATATCTAACTGATATGACTACAATCTCATTCGAGTTCAAGAATCTAGTTCAGAAACCCCTACTCTTGAATCAATATCAGTAGTATGTGAATTCCCAGATGTGTTTCTCGAAGATCTTCCCAGAGTTCCTCCCTAAAAGTAAATTGATTTCAGAATTGATCTTTTCCCAGATACTCAACCCATCTCTATCCGGCAATATCGAATGGCTCTAGAAAAAACTCAGAGAATTAAAGGAACAGTTAAAGGATCACTTAGATAAGGTATTCATCATACCCAGTGTGTCCTTGTTGGGAGTACTAGTGTTATTCGTGCCTAAGAAAGATGGTTCTCTCTGAATGTGCATAGATTACCGTCAGTTAAACAAAGTTACGGTCAAGAACAAGTATCACTCCCCAGAATTGATTAATTTTTTAACAAGCTTTATGGTGCCAGTTATTTTTTAAGATAAACCTTAGATCAGGCTATCATCGGCTCTGAGCCAGAGAAAGTGACATCCCAAAAATAGCTTTCCAAACTCAGTACGGTCACTTTGAATTTTTAGTCATGTCCTTTGCTCTTAACAATGCCCTATCTGCCTTTATGGACTTGATGAATCGTGTGTTTAAGAAGTACTTGGACATGTTCGTCATAGTCTTCATATATGACATTTTTGTTTACTCCCGTAGTGAGCACGATCATGCAGACCATCTCAAAATAGTATTGAAGACTCTAAAAAACAATAAGTATTCGCAAAATTCAGTAAGTGCAAATTTTAGCTAGAGTTAGTAGCATTCCTTGGCCATTTAATTTTTGGTGATGGCATTATAGTTGATCTCCAAAAGACCAAAGCAGTGAGAAACTGGTCCAAGCCCATCTCACCATCAGATATCTGGAGTTTCTTGGGCTTCGTTGGCTATTACGAATGGTTTGTTGAGGAATTTTCATCTATTACATCGCTTATGTCCAGATTGACTCAAAAGAAAGTCAAGTTTAAGTGGTCAGATCCTTGTGAGAAGAGTTTTTAGGAGTTGAAGACTCAACTTACTACAACTTCAGCTTTGACCCTACCAGATGGTTCAGATAATTTTGTTGTGTACTGTGATGCTTCCAGAGTTGGATTGGGTTATGCTCTGATGCAAATAGGTAAGGTCATAGCTTATGCCTCTAGAAATATTAAGCCCCATGAGAAGAACTATCCTACTCATAATCTTTAGTTAGCTGTAGTAGTTTTTGCCTTAAATATTTGGAGGCATTACTTGTATGGTGTGCATGTTGATGTGTTCACTGATCATAAGAGCCTGTAGTATGTGTTCTCTTAGAAAGAACTCAAACTCCATCAAAGAATGTGGTTGGAACTATTGAAAGACTATGACATGAGTGTTATGTATCATCCGGGCAAAGCCAATGTAGTGGCTGACGCTCTTAGTAGAATGTTTGTGGGTAGTGTTGCCTATGTTGAGATTAGTAAGAAGAATTTAGCCCAGGAAGTTCATCAGGTAGCCCGACTAGGTGTTCGCTTAGTTGATTCAGTAGAAGGTAGTATGTGGGTGCAGAGTAGTACAGAATCATCCCTAGTTTCCAATGTGAAGGAAAAGCAGGATAGGGATCCCAGTGTAGTCCAGTTAAAGTAATCAGTCTGAAATTAGAAGGTAGAGGTTTTCTCCTAAGGGGGAGATAGTGTTTTACATTGTCAGAATCATCTATGTGTGCGAAGTGTAGATGAATTAAGGCAGTAAATTCTTTCAGAAGTGCATAGTGTGCTCTACTCTATTCATCCAGGGGCCACGAAGATGTACCACAATTTGCGGGAGATCTATTGGTGGAGTAGGATAAAAAGAAACATTGCAGAGTTTATGGCTAAGGTTAAAATTAAGCATCATAAGCCCAGTAGGTCCATGCAGGAGTTCAGTATTTCCATCTGGAAATAAGAATAAGTGAACATGGACTTTGTGACGGGCTTGCCTCGTACTCGTCGTTAGCATGATTCAGTTTGGGTCATTGTAGATAGGATGACCAATTCAGCTTATTTCCTTCCAGTTCATACCTCATATTTAGCCGAGGATTACGCCAAACTCTATATCAGGGAGTTGGTTAGATTGCGTGTTCCATTGTCCATTATCTCAGATATAGGTACCTAGTTCACCTCTCATTTATAGAAAGCATTCTAAAAGGGTCTTGGTACCCGATTTTATCTCATAACAGCCTTTCATCCTCAGACAGATGGTCAAGAAAAAATGACCATTCCAAACTTGGAATATATGTTGTAAGCATGTGCGAATGACTTTAAAGGTAATTGGGATGACCACTTTTCTTTGATTGAGTTTGCATATGACAATAGCTGTTACTCCAGTATTTAGATGGCTCCGTTTGAGGCGCTTTATGGGATGAGATGTAGATCTCATATTGGTTGGTTTGAAATGGGTGAGGCTATATTAGTTGGGCCTGACTTGGTGTTTGAGACCTTAGAGGAGGTCCAAATGATCAGGAAAAGGCTTAAGATAACTCAGAGTGACATAAATCGTATGCAGATATCCGCATAAAGGATCTCGAGTTTGAGATTGGTGACTATATGTACTTAAATATCTCACCTATGAAAGGAGTGAAGCATTTTGGTAATAAAGTGAAAATCAGTCCCCTATATATTGGTCCTTACTGAATTCTCAACCGTTTTGAAAAGGTAGCTTTCGAGCTTGAGTTACCTTCAGATTTATCTTCAGTACATCCAGTGTTTCAAGTGTCATTGCCAAAGTAATGCATAGGTGACCCATCAGTCGTACTCCCTAATGAGAGCATAGCTATTTAGAACAACCTCTCTCATGAAGAGATCCCAGTCAAAATCCTTGACTATCAAATTCGCAGACTAAGGAACAAAAAAGTTCCTCTAGTCAAAGTTGTTTGGCCGAATGTAATACCCCGAGACTCTAACCAATAAAGCAACCATGAATCAAGCTCATGATAAATAAATTATAATATTTTGGGTTATTTTCTGATCAAGGATAGTGTGTATTAAGTCCTTAAAGATGTCCTAACGATTAGGTGAATCAAAATATTCCTTACCGATTGAATTCTTGGAAAGGATATTGGTATAGTCAACTCCAAATGATCATATCTATCATTGTACTTGAAATGTTTGAGCTGATGACCTATCAACAGATATATAATTGAATTATCTTCCCAACAATACCAATTTTGCCAAAATCTGATACCGGAGCAAAGAGTTATACACATTTTACTCCAGCATGTCAATCTGGAAAAGGGTGACGACGTTTCTGACGGCCTGTCACGTTTATGACGACATTTCTGACGAAGTCGTCACATTTTTTATGGCATTTTGATGACATTGTCAGCCGTAGGCAGAACATCATAAAATTCGACCCATTTATGACGACATTTCGTGATGACCTATCACGGGTCCGACAGCCTGTCACGAATGTTGTCAGCTATTTTTTTCAGCAATTTAGAGACATTTTTGCAAAGGTATTTTGGTCTTTTCTTATAAATTGGAGGCCTTTATAAATATGAGAATCCCATCCTAAACCTAGTTACATCATTTTCTCTTCCAATTCTCTTGAGATAATATATCTAGGGTTATATCAAGAACATAAATCTTCCAAAATCATCCATAAATCTTCAAAATTTCTTCAAGAACCATGTTCCTCATAGTGTGGGCTTCAAGAATTATTTACTTCAAGAGTAGATAAAGTCTCAAGCACTAAAGTTTATCTATTTCAAAGATTAAGGTATGTGGGGTTTTGAACAAGAACACTTCTTTCGTTCTTGTTCTCAAAGATTTAATATCTATTGGATTTCATGAATTTTGCAAAGTGGGGTTGCACCCAAATTACTTTATCAAGGATTTATGAGATTTGAGCTATACAAGATTGACACATATGACTACTTTATTGTCTTATTTCTTAAATTAAGAATTTATATCATGAGTTGTATATTGTTATCATGAAATGATAATTTCTAAGTGATTTATGATAAGTGTCATGATTTATGTTTTTCCATGAGAAGCTTGTCTGTTGAATATACATTGATATTGAGCTTGAGAGTCAAGAATGAGTTCTATGATGTATTCTGGAAGATTTGATACTTGATATGATTTGATAAGCAAGTGTACTTAATGATGAGAATGATTATTTTGAGATTTAGTCGAGTTAGGAATCCACAAGTTGATTATGATTTACAAGTGAGATATATATTTATATTTTGGTCTTCATGATAGACCCTTGAGTTGATTAAGGTGGATTTCCTAACACGTTCTGAGCTTAAGTCTGGGAGTAGTATTTAGCACCGAGCGGGAAGTATGGGTTCAGCGCATCCTACTTCCCCAGAACTACGTGCCATTGTAGGATTAAAATTAAAGGCTAAAGGCTATGACAGTTATCACTAAAGTTAAGGTTCTACTCTGATGACAAGGGTAGAATAGCTCTCCCCTATGTGGGCAAGACGTTGGACTTCATGCAAGCTCACATGGTTTATGTCGGTTATAAGAAACTCCCAAGTCCATAATAGTCCAAGTTTCATGAGTTACCGAGTCACTCTATGTCATGAGTCAAAGAGTTGAGTTGAGTCCAACGGTTTGTAAGATTTATGAAGCATGTGTTATTATTGATAATTTATGGAAAATATGTTTCAGGTAACTCAAGTGAAGAAAGTCATTATTATCAGCATTCATGATTTTCTTATATATTTATGATATTATTTAAATGTTGCCTGCACCCCCATATACTCAGTACATTCCCAAGTACTGATTCCCATACTCTTTTGTGTTCTATATTTTCTCGTGATGTAGGTTCAGGTGCTCATTTTCAGCAGTGACAATGATCTTCGAGTACCTCCATTTACTTTCGTACAGTTGGTGAGTCCTCATGGCTCGAGGACCTATGTCCCTGGTTTTTGTCTTGATAGTAGATGGTTGTTTATTTCTAGTTCAGTATGGGTCAGTTGGGGATTTGTTCCAATGGCTCCTCAGTCTTATGTAGTAGAGGCTTTCTCAGACTAGAGTACCAATATGTACAGAACTTTAGTATTTTGATTGTACATGATAGTATTTCTTTGTATTCCAGTATTTTCATGACATGATTATTCTTCTTTATTACAGCTTGGTTATTGTCATAGTGAGTTATAGAGGTGATGACAGGATCACAGAGTTAGCTTAAGGTCATGTGTGGCCTTAAGCACCGTGTGACGTCTTGGGGTGGGATGTTGGGGTGTTACAAGCTTAGTATCAGAGCCCAAGGTTTAAATGAGTCCTAGGGTTGTTTAAACCAGTTGTCTAAGTATGCTCAGGGTTGCTCAGGGTTGTTTACATCATCTTGTTCACTTTCCTTAGTTAGGATCGAGTTAGACCTTCCTTTGCTCTCACCCTCATAACTGACCTCCATACTTGATGAATCTTCCTTCTCATTAGACTGGGAGGCAGGTAATTATTTTTTCTCATATTGACGAGTGTGGTAGGATGAGGCTATAATAACGCCCTCAGGTGCATCCCTGAGTCTTAAAGTTGTAGCATCTTTGGTTGGTCTGGTTCTACCCCCACCTTTCCTCATTGGTAACTTCTATGTTATTATAGTGGTAGAAAATGCACTTTGCAAATAAGCCTTTTGGGTTGATTGGATGTTACACTACATTCTTAAAAGAAGAAAAGAAAATGATTTTAAAGTATAATGAATGGATTCTGTTTTTACGATAAGTTGAGGTTCTTGGAAAGGTTTAAATAGTGGTGGAATATAAAAGTAATGGTTAGTAGAGGATGTATATAATTTAAGAGTGAATGAATATAGCAGGTTTTTAATCATTTCTAAAGGTGAAGTGCAAAGGTCAGGGTGAACGTGGGAATTTGTTCCATATTTATGCATGAGTGGACTTTGATTGAGTCACAGGTACAAATTTAAAATAATTTTCAGTTGGTGTACCAAATGGGCTGGCCTAATTTAATGATGTCAACTTACCTGGTATGAGTTATGAGATGGTCCATGGGTGAATTAATGGTATGTTGCATGATTCATAACTGCATTCAAGCATGGCGTTGTCCAACTATACTCGTGATGATTCATCCAATGATTCATCACTTTAGTGATGATCCATCGCCCCTACCATCGATATTTATCTAGAATCCACTAAATCCAGCTGAAATGGGACGATTAAGATGATGGTCCATCACACAACACATTGCCACTTAGGCACAATGTACAATTTCCACCCTTTCTTATAGATTCAAAGTTGATGATCTGTAATTCTTGCAATAGTCTGTTAGTCCAATCGTCGTTGATGGACAGTTCCCACTCTCTTACCTTTTTCATCCTGTACAGTTAGCAAACATGTTACATAGACTAATCAATTAGAAAAATAACTACATGATTTGATAAAAACATTATGGGTTGCCTCCCACTAGCACCTGATTTAACATCGCGACATGACTCGGTTATTCTGATTACTCAGACTTCATCAAGATATATTGATATTATCAAATTGACCTCTTATTGTTGGCCAATGTAGTGTTTAATACACTGTTCATTAACCTTTAATTGATTACCATCCCTGTTCTCAAGCTCTACCGCTCCGAATGCAAAAACTTGAATTACTTTTAATGGATCCAAACATATTGACTTCAACATTCCTGGGAAAAATTTGAATGTTGAGTTAAAAAGCAAGACCCAATCCCCAACTTGGAACTCTCTCTTTTCAATCTTTCGGTCATGGTATAATTTCATTCTTTCTCTGTAAAAGGATAGAATTTTCATATGCTCGAATATGAAACTCTTCCATTTTATTTAACTAATCTAATTTTAGATCAGCTACCTCTTTTCAATTCAAGTTGAAATGCTTCAGCGCCCTTAATGCTTTATGCTCCAACTCACCGGTAGATGGCATGCCTAACCAAACATCAATTGGTATTATGACATACCAATTAGAGTTTTAAAGGCGATGTAGTAAGCCCAAGGCAAATCATCAATCTTCCATGACCGATAACTTCAATTTGCATTCACAGACTTGGTCAATCAGTTTAATTTCCAAGTTTGACACTTATACTTGCCTGCTCATCTGAGGCTGATAAGGAGTGGCCACTATGTGTTGCTTTACACCATATTTTGTCAATGCCACTCGAAATAGTAGTCTGACAAATTCTCTAACCAGAATCAAGTAACATCACGATGGTATATGCCCCCAACCATAGCCAAAACCAAAGTTCAAGAAACATAAATAATTAGAAGACGTCCGTAGCATAAAATGGAGTCTTCCGTACTATGGAAGCTCACTACTTTAATCTGACTCAAAGTTGTCCTTGAATCTAAGTCATTGAGTAGGAGGAATGATAGCATGGCAGGTCCTACATCATATGGGGACAACACCCATAAATGATTAGCTGAGTGAAATCTAGCATGTACTCAGCAATAAAGATAAAATAATGAAACAATTCAAAACCAAATCAAAAAACCTTAACTTGGTCTGTGTAGCTTTGTTGTACTAAATGTCCACCCACAGGCTATACGGGTTCAGCGCCCCTGTTGAAAGGGGCCCAATGATGTTAGCCGCACGAACCAGAGAAAAACCTGAGATGACTAGTACATCTCCCAAAATATAAAGTGTGACATCATGCACACAGTCACCATGACCAAACCTCATATTGACAAACATGAGTTTCCAGTATTTGTCCCCCCGGGACCTTCACCTTCCATAGCTTCTCTAACATAGCCCTATTTTATCCCATATTAAAACCAATTACACATTTAAACTATTTACCAAAGAGCCGTTTGGTTAGGCATTAACCGTTCGTATCATCATACCAAAATTAGAGCATGCAACTCTATCCTTTTATGCCATACCAAAACCATTAAACTATGTTGACTCCAAAGTTTCCAATTAAACCAAAACCATAGCCACCAAGGACTTTTAAAACCATTTAAAATCAAATAGATCGATTATGGTTCCATTACCATTTATGCAATGCAAATATATCAAAAGTTGTCAAACAATGTGACAAAATCCTTCTCATTGTCATTTTAACAAACAGGTTGAAGGAACATATGTTTTAAAACCATTACTAACTAATTTGGGGAATCCATAATACCCAAAATCCATTTACCATTAACACATATCCTAGAATATCAAAATCATACTAAAATCATGAAAGAAAACACAATCAAACAATAAGAACCATTATTAAACAAAGAACATTCAAAACTCCCAACTATTATTTCAAACCATAAAAATATCATGAAAATGATACATTAAAACACATGTTCTTTGTAAAATAACAATGAGAGATGAGTAACATGCCTTAGATACCAAGGAAGATGAAGAGAAACAACCTTGAAAGACTTAATAGATTATCTTGATGAAACTCTAGCCTTTTTCTTGAAAGAGAGTTTAAGAGAGAGTTTTATGAGTGTTTGAATTAGAATAGTAGGTTAATGAATTCCCTAAAGGTATTTTATGTCATGGTATCAAAGGGAATTACAGAAGGGAGATGTCCAGAATGCTCCCAACTTAAAACAGTAAAATTACTGCAGGTGGTTACAAGTCGACCCTTTGACTTATGACCACAACATATAAATCGTACCATGGAGTCATCACCAAGACAGTGAGTTAGACACCCATAAACTGTCCTTCATACAAATCCCTAACTCCCACTCATGACCAGACCATAAGACTAGTTTCTTAAAGTCGTACCCAACATAGAATTCAAAGGGATTGACATTAGAAAACGTACTATTCAACTATACTACTCGTACCCTATACTCACGTCTCTTAGTAAGCCACTCGTACTTAGAACCAAGTCAAGTCACTAAGTTACTAATTTGATTAAGGGACCGACCAAAGAAACCGTCACCACCCCTAACGACCCATACCACCAATCCATAACCATAACAAAAATCCAACCACCATCAACTGGAATCCTAATGATTCAGGTCACCTGACCTGTACCCACACCATACGACTCATATGGTGAATTATTACATATACATTGAGTTCAAAATTTAGGAAATTTCTAAGGGCCAAAACCCAGGGTGTTTCAGTTCTCCCCTACTTGGATTTTTCATCCTCTAATGATAGGACAATGAAGGGACTAGCACGATTAAACCCCCAAGCACCGCTTACACTTACCTTTAAGATAGAAAATAGATTACCAAGGAATACACAATCCACTTTAACTTTAACTAAGTTAGAAAACAGAGATGCCAAGGAAATCAACCTTTCCTTTAACAAAGTCAGAAAACAAAGATGGTAAGATCAACTATACCATAAGCATAATTTTCCGGAACAGAAAATAGGAATGGATACTTGGACCTTATCTTCTCTTCAGCTTCCCAAGTAGCCTCTTCAACGTTGTGGTTACTCTATAGAACCTTCACCAAAGATACGTCCTTGGTTTACAACTGATGAACCTGTCAATCCAAAATCTCAGTGCAATTAGAAGTTCTTAATGAAGCATGAGCAAATGATAATCAACTTTAACTTTTTTGTTGATATGCTTGAACTTATGCTATGTGTCTGTTATGAGTTTCCATGTATTGTGTGGTGTTAGGTAAGACATTGACTATGATTGGGTTGTTGGATGATGGTAATATAGAGATCAAACCAAAGCTTATGGATAGGGGAGCTGGGCACTCATGTGAAATCATACTTGATTGGATAATTATAAAAAGGTAAAATTTTCTGGAGTCTGGCTTATTTGGTAATTGAGAACTGGGATTATATTCTAAGAATAAACAATATGCATAAAATTTGTGTTGTTTTTTTGGACACGACCTAAACCAAGGCCTTGTCATGTCGGGCATCTCAAGTCCGACTAGGATAGGAGACCGCCCCCAATACCTAACCATAACCGCCATACACCCTATGTCAGATAAATCCCAAACATATAACAAGATAAAACAACAACAATTGAAAGACATTTCATAAAGTCCATAAACATAACCAACCAAATGTCAAACCGGTGTCAACCCCAATGCCATTACCAATACCAAGGTTGATCCAATACCGACACCGCCCATGCCCATTGTTGTCTAACAAAGAGTCTATCTAGAATCAATAACATCTGGTCAAGATATGCCCCCAACCATATCCCAAACTAAATAAAAGAATTATCAAAGGTAAAAAATGTCCATAGCATAAAATATGGCCTTCCAGAGTATGGAAGCTCACCACTTCAGTCTGACTCAAAGCTATCCCTAAATAGAAGTCACTGAGAAGAAGGAATGGTAGTATGGTTAGTTCCTACATGTGTGGGGATACATCGCCTGAAGATAGTTAGCGGAGTGAATGCTAGCACGTACTCAGGGATAAGATAAAATAATCCCAGTAATTCAAAACCAGAGTAAATAACCATATCCAATGACACAGATAAATATATACGATGCCTGGAAAAGGAATCGGGTTTAGCATGCATTGAAAACCTTAACCTGGGTTGTGTAGCTTGGACGTCCTAAAAATACCCATGGGCTATATGCGTTCAGCTCCCCTGCTGAAAAGGCCCAGGTATGTGTTAGCTGCACGATCAGAGAATAGAAACCATACCTATACTACAAGCAAGAAATTCAAGCTAGCACTACATTGACCATATAAAATGCAAGTTTTTTCACTTAGCATGTTACATACACAATTGAAAGCTCAAGAATACTACTTCAAAACATCCTAGCCTCAAGAATTGACTCAACATATGGAAAACTCATGCATAGTGCTTAATCAAAAACATCATAAGAATTACCCATATTCATCAAACATGTTCCCTCACAATAAGAGAGCTACCTATCATCACTAATATAAATACAAATTATAACACAATGGGTACAAGAATAAATTTACTCTCACTTTCAAAAGGAATTCACAAGTTACACATAATGACCATAGGCTTGCCTTTAGTGTAGTACTCCCCTAATATCAGAACGTCAAGCATAGGATCAAATAGGTCTTTTCGGGTTGTAATGTAGGCAACGGGACGACTAGGAACTATTTTGGAATAACAGTTACTACCTTTCCTAAGAGCTTTAATACATTACTTTTACAATTAAAACCAATCTTCAACAACCAAATTACACCATTTTTGTCTAACCCATTCTTTTGTTTTTCTCCCCATCTTATTATGCTCATCTACATACATTATGGTGGGTTTATTTTATGCACAACTCATTCAGTTTGAACAAATTTTTATTCTTTTTATTACTCATTCCCTAGTACAACACATATTAATGTTTGGAGCACTAATAGAAATTACTTAGGGGCTTCAATTTCACATTTTCTCCTTCTTATTTTTCACACTCCTTAATTAATTTTTTATTAAAGCACCTAGGATCTTTGGATCAAATTAAAGTCTATCACAGAAGGGATTTGACTACTCATTGGGCTTCCAAAGAAAAAGCTAAAGGCTCAACGGGGCCTACTAGGATTATGCACGAATGGTAGGTCAAAAAGAAGGTATAAAACTATGCTATCAAATAAATGCCTAAATCATCTCCTAAACCCACATTATTTATTTTACCTTGCACACACACCGGGCTAGTTCTAGATATCACATGTAACAAAGAATTTACAACACCTCACACGCACATGGAATATGCTTAACTCATAGAGGATTATCATCGACTCAACCAAACAATAGCATGAATTCAAATTTAAGCCACAAGTACACGAGTCACAAACTTGAGCCTATGAGTTTGAAAAGTAGTAATTTTCATAATTCAACAGGTGTTTACAACTAAAACACTTGCACCATGTAATCAAAAATAGCACCAACAAGATTATCTTAAACAAAAAAAATTAAATTAAGCCCAAAATTGGGAATTTCCCACCCTGCACATAAAAATCTACTTTGTCCCCAAAGTGAACATAAAAGTAAGAGATTGAAATAGTTATTGAGGCCTCTAGGTTTGGATAGTAGCATCTTTACACATAAAGGAGGTCCAGGGGACCCCACACTCATTCTTTGCCATACTCCTTAGCTTAGATTTCTGGTACTCAAACTTCCATTAACCTGTGACTCAATCAAATATAAAAACTACATGACATAAAAACTAAAAACTAAAAATAAAACATACCTACTTAATATGGGTTGCCCCCCAAGAAAGGGCCTGATTTAGTGTTGTGGCATGACCCAAATATGACTTAGTTCTTTTATGTCCATCTATTTCTCACACTTGGTCTCCATCTTCTTATTCTATTCACCCCTCTTGGGTGTGAACTATCAAGGGTACCTAATTTTGTAACTTTAGCCTTTTTAGGCTCATCAATTTGCATTATGTTAGGTTGCGGTATTAAAGACTTGGGTTGCTTAATAAGGGTGTTCAAAGAGATATTTTTTGGAATAACCACCCCACACTTATTCCCTTCAATAATAGTAATCATACACAAGTCCTTATAGTGGGATAGTGTCTTTAGTTCCTTGTGAAATTTAAATATTGTCACTTTATTCTCCAGACTCATAGTGAGCATACCCTCTCTTACATCAATCAACTCTCCTCCCACTGCCAAGAATGGATGCCCCAAGATAATTGGTACTTGTTCATCATCCTAAAAATCTAGAATAATAAATTTAGTAGGAATAACAAATTTACCAACCTTTATGAGGACATCCTCAATAATTCCTTCTAGGTTAGCTAGGTCCCATTCGCCAACTGCAATAGTACAGAGATCGGTCTAGGCTTCTCTAAAGACAATGTGTTGAATAAAGATAGGGGCATCAAGTTGATACTTGCCCCTAAATTACTAAGTGCCTGCACCACCTTACTATTGCCAATCGGAATAAGGAGAGTAAACTTACCTGGATCCTTAAGCTTTTTTGGAATCTTTTGGGTAACCACAAAACTAAACTTTTCAATAAGTACTACCGCTTCTACATCCTGTAATTTAAATTTATTAGCCACCAATTTCCTCAAGTACTTAGCATACTTGGGCATACCCTACAAAATATCTAAAAGAGGAAGGTTAATATGTAGTTCTCTAAATGTGTCAAAGAACTTCTTGAAACACGCATCCTCCTTTTCCTTTATATGCTTTTATGGAAAGGGTAGTTGTGGGATCTTCTACACTTCTTCAGTAGCTTTTTCTTTTGAGTACTCAGAATTCTTCAACTTTTTAGCATCTTTTTCATTTACCTATTGTCAAGTCAAATCTTAATCTACCTCCTTAGTTACCTTTGAAGGTTCTCCTTGAAGCTCTTTACCACTCCTCAAAGTGATTGCCATAACTTGTTTTCAATTTTCTATATCTCTGGGCAACCCACCTTGAGGCCTGGTATTTAGTGTTTAATGTAACTGCCCATACTGCAACTCTAAACTTCTTATGGAAGCTTGCTGATTTTTCCCTAGTTACTTTTCATATCCGCAGCCATTTGTGCTTGACCAACCAGAATCTGTTTCATCAATTCTTCTAGGTTTCTAGTTGAATGATTTTGTTGAGTATGTTATTTCTGAAATTGTTGTGGTTGTTCCATTATTGATTCGGTGGCTGAGTCTACCACTTCATGTTGTAAGCATTACTATAATTTGGCCTTTTAGAATTGCCTACATACATCACCAATTTTGGACTTAAAGCACACATGGCTACTAAATGGCCACTATTACTGCAAACTTGACACCAACCTGCAGCTTGTTGGATTGCATTAAGTATGTCTGCAGGTTGTGCTGCTCCTAAATTCAAACTGCTTATTTGATTTTCCAAGGCAGAGATATGAGAAGATATGGCAGTGAATTGATCAACCTCTAATACACCTACAATTCTTTTTATAGCACTCCACAAGTCTGAATGTTATTCTGGGTTCCCTTGAGCTATGCGGTTCAATAAAATGTAAAACTCATCATAAGTCATCTCAAGAGCTTGACCACCTGTAGCTGAATCTAGCAAAATTTTTGTATTGTGATCAATAGCCTCTACAAATGTATGAAAAAGTACCTTATTAGACTATTGATGATGTGGACAGTCCCGAGAAGTGCCTTGAAGCACTCCAAAACATGATAAAGATTCTTTTCTGGCTTCTGTTTGAAGTACACTATTTCACTGTGAAGTCTCCCAGTCTTTCTAGATAGGAAGAACTGAATAAAAAAAATTTTGGCCATGTCATCCCATGATGTGATTGAATTTTTTGGTTCTGCATTCAAACACTTTTTTGCTACCCCAATTAGTAAAAAAAGGAAGAGTGTCATCCTCACATAGTCTACATTCACATCCGTATGGATGAATGTGTTACTGATTTCCAAAAAATTTTGCAAGTGGGCCTGTGGATCTTCATGTGAAATCCCTGTGAACTGTCCACTGCTAATCATAAGTTGTATATATTCTATTTGAGATTGAAATTACCTCCAGCTACTGATTTCTGAAATGGGGATGTCAAATTGGTTGGAAGTAGGATTGCCACTTCGCTAACTGTCCTGCGGGCTGCTTGTTCATTAGCCATGATGGCAGGATTCTCTTAGTCTTCTTGAATTTTCATAATTTAGGGGAGAAGGATTGCTTCTCTCCTTCATTGATGGAAAAGTTGATCAGGTTTGGCACTTACTTCAACCAAATCCTGATTCCTTGCTAGCTTACTACATTGTAAACCTATTTTCTGCAAAAGCAGAACCAAGACCAAGCATAAAAAATAATAAAGAAATCTAAAAGTAGAACTAACCATAAAAAGTCGTCAAATTACAAGTCCCCGACAATGGAGGCAAAACCTTTACAGCACCCAAGCGCACACGTAAGTGTACATGGTCTATCAAGTAGTAAAGTGTCCTTCAGGAAAGCTAAGTATCAATCCCACAGGGACTTGATCTAACAACTATTCGATTCTAGTTTACAATTTATATTCAATTGATATAAGCATAATCAAAATAGAGTTTTGAATGTTGTAATTAAAATTAAAGTAAACAATGCGGAAGATTACAAGTCTTAGAACAGTCAATGGAGTAAAGCCCAGGGTTAAAGCACTTTGAAAAGTCATACTATGTTATTGAATATCATTCGTTAATTTCCTTATCTTGGTTGTTGACTCGTAAGGTTAATTGAATGATCATGGTCCCCCAACCTCTAGCCTTTTACCTAATTTGGGCATTCCAACTACATTGTTGAGCGGGGACTCAATAATCCAATTAAGTTCTTTAAGATATCATCCTATATTTGAATCAAGTAAGGCATATTATCACGACCTGAACCGAGGCCCTGGCCGTGACGAGCATCCCAAACCATGAAGGCCAGGACACCCTTCTAAACTTAAAATCATATACACCATTCATACATAAACAAGGAAATAAGGAAATTATAGCAAGGCAGAATCATAGTCATAAATCTGATATGAATTTATCATTTAAGAATGACATCCAAAACAAACCAAAAATGAATATCTGCAAACCGTTTACGAAATCTCTACTACATGATCACTAACACAATCTAAAAAATGGGATAAGGCCCCCAGTAGACCAAAACCATATCTAATAATAATTGTCTAAAAGTAAAAGGGCCTTCTGGAATAAAGAAGGCTCACCAGTTGGACACTGCAACTCTGTCTGATATAATCTATTCCTTTTCTGGACCCCTAGACTGAGCCTCTGATCCTGGAGGGAGGAGGGGGGTTAATACAGATATACTGGTACGCAAAGTAATCCAAAATAAAACTTTTATATAAGTAAAACAGTAGAGAGAAATTTGTTAAAACATCTTGCATAAATAGTTCTCAAAACACATGGGCACTTTTTGAAAATCATAAGTCATTCTTGTCAATGCACTGTCTATTCTTTGTATTACTTATGAGTTAGGTGGCACTCCCCTACAACACTGATATTACACAGGCTATATGAAATCTTCCATTGACTCGGCGGGGAAGCCCCTAACCCAAGTATGCTGCAAGGGTTGGAGTCTCTGATTCTGATACACCACACGACACTAGGCCAGCATAATATAATATAACCAGATCGTCAATTCATGGTTTTAGGAAATGAGTTATCTAAACTAGTACCCTCTTCAGGGAATCACCTAACATCTCTTTATGCCCTATTTTAGCCTTTTCTGAACATGTATCATTATAAAATTTTAAAACATGAAAGTCTGATTTCTGTATTGGTCTATCTCTATTATGGCATTGTCTGAATTGGTATCGTTATACCAAGACTTGCAAATCCAATTTCTGATCCATAATGCATTAAGCATAATCTTTCATAAAAACATAGTTCATACCACCCAAACATGTAATTTAAAAAGGAGAATTCATGTTCTGAAGCATAAGTCAAAACTATGCAAGAACCCTTTAAACATATGGTGGTCATGTGCTTTTGAAAAAATCATGCACTCTTTCATTACACGAATATTTTCAACATTTATAAACACAACTACCCTATCTTTTGAAATCTAAATCTTAATTCAATCATAACACAATTCAAGATATTTTAAACCATGTTTTTTCAAGGATGCATTCACAACAATATATAACATATGATAAGTAAAGGAAATTCAAAACAAGAGAGGGATTTTACATAAGTCATGCTCTCAACTAAATCATCAACCTTAAAGCCCAAGCATACATATATATACAATTTCAAATCATTGTGGCGGAAGGTCAAAAGACCAAAACAATACAGTTAAGATTTCTAAAATATGAATATATTCATAAATCTGAAAACCCCTTTCTTAAAATCATGATTTCCATGCCCATGAGATTTTAGGAAAACCCCGCGTACCTCAATTATGAAGAATACTGGATGATCCTTGAAGCCTATAGTTTGGGGATTCTAAATCTCCGATAAATTTCAAAAACCCATGGTTGAATCTTGAGTTTCTTGGAGGACAAGTATATGAACTAGGGTTTTGTTTCGAGGAAAATCTTGAGAATGTCGTATATTATGCTTGTAGAGGTCTTAATATCATATTTGGATGTTGTAAGAGACTTGGAAAAATTCCAAACTACCCTTGTTAACTTCTAAAAGAAACTGAAAAAATTTAAACTGGGAACCCGATCTTATGGGCCACCGCGACATGCCATTATCGCGGTGGCTCACTGGAAATTGACGAATTGAAATTTGGCCCACTACGCGATGCGCCACTATCACAGAATCTCACTGGAAATTGACCATCTTCATTTAAACGATCTCTGTGATGTGCCAAGGACAGGAATGATGGTGTTTTATGACTAGGACATAAATTAACCATAACTCTTTCACCGAGTGTCTGTTTTGGACGAATCTTATGTTGACGGAAAACTTATTCGATCATGTACGTAATGAGAAGTTGAAATATAAGGAATTCCATAGGGAAATAAGTATAAATGATTCTAGAATCCAATGCTTGATACTTTAGGGACAAAAATTTAGCTAGGAAAAACTTTGGGGCATTACAATATCCTTCCCTTGGGAACATGTCACAACCTCAACCAGGGCCTGACCGTGATGAGCGTTTCAAACCATGGAGGCCCGAAACACCCCTATCTATCTGATAATCATGCACATAAATGTAATGCCCCAGAAAATAGATCCCGGAGCATCACACAGTGCTTGAGGCTACGAGTAGCCCTAAGCTAACCCTTTGAGTCATTTTCATTTAGTTCAACACAAATCAACGGGGTTTCCATAAATAACCCTCAAATATCAACAGAGTAATCATCATCCAAGAATAAAAGAATTTCAGAAAGATAACAAAATACGACTTATTAGTCAACTCACAATATCTATACTAGTCTGAAAAGCCTCTAAGAAAATCAATAAAATCAACGAGCCATTGAGACATGCCCCAACTGACTAATACTCAGTTATCAAATGTAAACGATTCCGTGAAACCAACATCAGACATCACATCCTCGGAACATGAGGACTCACCACAACAGAGGATGTAGAACAACGTGCCCGAAGAATCACTATCAAACCTGGAAGTGAGCACATGAACCTACATTCCGAGAAAATGCAGCCCACATCCGAAGATGTGGGACATTACCATGGAAAAAACTGAGTATATGGGGGTGTATGTAGTTGTATAAACATCATCATCATAAATATTTATAAGAAATATGCAGGACGTATGAAAGACTCACATAGCCTGAAGAAAATCATCATAATCATGACAGGATGAAATAATTACATTAAAACATGTGAGTCATCATATAATTTTTCAATCACTTTTAGTTCATCAAGAATATCAATTCTCATAATGTAAATATCATTTAAATATTTCGAAAGAATAACTTTCACAATTCCACATTCAAATCACTTCACCATTCACCATAAACACAAGGAAACACACACACACTGGGAGATCCTATAACCAACATAAACTATGTGAGCTACATGGAGTCCAACGTACAACCCACGTTGGGGAGAGCCGTCGTATCTTTGCCATCGGAGTAGGACTATCGATATCAAATCTACACAAACTAGTGATCAGTATATAAATTATCCTCAGGCTCACTCCTATGGGGGCATGTAGTTCTAGGGAAGTAAGGTCACTTTATACCTCCCACTCGATGCTAAAGATTTCTCCATGACTTAGCTCAGATCATTTCAAAGACAATCCATAACAAAATAATTTTAGTAATATATAAATATACATCGGGAGCCATCATGCTTCCCATCTATCAAAATCAACCACGTTGTGGATTTCTTTCACAGTCGAGTTCAAAACAATTCCATTAAGATCAAAAGGTCAAACCATTTAAAATATCTCAAATATTCAACATCAACGTGCTTATAACACACACTTTCTCAAACAAACATAATTTCCAATGTGGATTCACGACCCAAATATCAAAATTATGATAAATATCATTCAAGATTCATGTTTTATATCTCCACACATGTAAATTCATCTTTCAAAATCATAAACATCAGGATTTCATAATAATCATCATAAGATATAGGTTCATGCTTCAAATTCATAAAAATCAAATAAAAATCATGCCTTTGTAAAGAAAATTACTTTTGGCCACAAGAACGAAAGAGAGTTCTTGTTGAAAAACCCCACATACCTTGAATGATGAACTTTAGATCGATACTCATTTTTGAGATATTAATCGTGCCTTTGAATGATGGTTCTTGGAGTTCTTGGACTAGGAACTTGGAATTTTGAATAAATTTGCAGAATTAATGATGAACTTTGGAGGTTCTTAAAGTTAGATGTAGGAGCTTAGGGTTTTCTTTTTGAGGAATTTGATGAAATATAACATATAATGCTTCCAATAGGCTTTAATATAGGGTTTGGACGGATTTTGGGTGAGGGAAAATGACCAAAATGCCCCTAAAAATCAAATAATTCTTGAATCTGTCCTTTGGTGGACTGATTTGATAGTCTGAAGTAGATCAACCATAACATTTTACTCCGATATCCAAATTGAATGAAACTAATTTCATTAGAAATAGGACTCTCATATCTTTTCGTTGATATATAGTATCTCACCCAGATCATTATGTACGAGGATTTAGGATCATTTGAAGTTGACCCAAAAATTCACTTTTGATAGGCTGAAGTAGATCGACCATAGCTTTTTTCTCCGGTAGACAAATGTGATGAAACCAATTTCATTCGAAAGAGGACTCACAGAGCTTTTCATTGATATATAGTAGATCACCCAGATCATTATGTAGAAGGAGTTATGATCATTTAAATTTTGAGAAAAAATACGCCAGGCTGCAGTACTTTTTCCTGCACGTTTTACTGTTCACTACTATTCACGGTTCGATCGGAATGTTCATAACTTGTAGCTCGGATGTCCGTTTTGGATTATCCATATATCGTTGGAAAGTTTATTCAAGAATCTTAATAGGAATCTCATTAAAAGAAAGATTTTTCTCGAATGTCAGCACTCACAGAGGAATCCACTACCGCAGCATCGCTAGTATACTTTTTAAGCATGGAGACATGGAATATTGGATGAACGGAGGATGGTACAGCACACTCATATCATAGTCCTTTACAAATTCTAACCATCGTCTCTGCCTAAGATTCAATTCTCTCTAGGTAAACACATACTGCAGACTCTTATGATCAGTGAAAACATCAACATGGACACCATACAAATAGTGTCTCCAGATTTTCAAAGCAAACACAACAGCAACCAACTCAAGGTCGTGGGTGGGGTAATTTTTCTCATGGGGTTTCAACTGTCTAGAGGCATAAGCTATCACCTTACCCTTCTGCATCAATATGCAACCCAACCCAACTCTCGAAGCATCACAGTACACCACAAAACCATCAACACCATTAGGAAAAGTCAAAACAGGGGATAAAGTGAGTCGAGTCTTCAACTCCTGAAAACTCTTCTCACAAGATTTGAACCACAAGAACTTCACTTTCTTTTGGGTCAACCGAGTCATAGGAGATGCTATAGAGGGGAAACCCTCAACAAAACGGTGATAATAGCAAGCTAAACCCAAGAAACTTTTGATATCAGTCGGAGAAATAGGTCTAGGCCAATTTCTAACAGCTTCGGTGTTTTGGGGATCAACTCTAATACCCTCGAAAGAAATAATATGACCCAAAAAAGCAACTGACCTTAGCCAAAACTCACACTTAATGAACTTGGCAAACAACTTGTGATCACTAAGGGTTTGCAAGACAATTTAGAGATGATCAGAATATTCATCCTCACTACGGGAGTACACCAGTATATCATCGATGAACACTATGACAAACATATCCAAAAACATCGGTTTTTGGGATGTCACACTCCCTAGCTTTGAGTTGATAGTAGCCGGAAGGAAGGTCTATCTTTGAGAAATAACTTGCACCTTGCAATTACTCAAACAAATCATTTATTCTCGGAAGGGGGTACATATTTTTTACAGTGACATTATTCAGTTGGCGGTAATCAATGCACATACGCAAAGAGCCATCTTTCTTTCTCACAAACAACACAGGAGCACCCCAAGGAGAAACACTGGGCTTTATGAAACCCTTATCTAGTAGATCTTTGAGTTTCTCTTTCAACTCCTTAAGTTCTGTAGGGGCCATACAGTAATGAGGAATAGAAATGGGCTGAGTATCGGGAAGAAGATCAATCCCGAACTCTATCTCTCTATCAGGAGGTATCCCTGGGAGATCATCTGGAAAGACATCAGAAAACTTATTAACGATGTTAACAGACTGGAGAGTTGGAGTCTCAAACTTAGTGTCTTTGACTCTAACCAAATGGTAAATACACCCCTTGGAAATAACCTCTCTAGCTTTGAGGTAAGAGATAAAATGACTCTTGGGTGACACAAAATTCCCAGACCACTCAAACACGAATGCACTCGAAAACTGAAACTTGACCACTCGGGTCCGACAATCAATAGAGGCATAAGAAGAATACAGCCAGTCCATACCCAGAATCACTTCAAAATCTACCATGTCAAACTCAATCAAATCAGCCAACAAGACTATGAAGAACGATAACAGGACACTTTTTATATACTTTCTGGGAAACAATCGAATCATCCACTGGGGTAGAAACTAGGATAGACTCAGGAATAATCTCAAGACTTATTTCAAAATTCACAGAAATCAAAGGTGTAACATATGAGAAACTGGATCCAGGATCCTACAAATCATACACATCAAACTAAAATATATGAAGCATACCGTAACAACATCGGGAGAGTCCTCTTGTTCCTGGAAGGATGGTAAAGCATAGAATCTATTCTGGTGCTGCCCGCCAACATTGTTAGAAAAGATGTCCTGAGCTGGGGCTGAACGAGTCGCTGGAACTGAAGCACTAATAGTCTGAGTCTGGGTCTAAGGGTGATAGTCACGACGCCCTTGTCCATCCATGGACAATCTCTAACTCTGTGACCCATGTCACCACACCGGAAACAACCCCTCTTCTTACCCCGACACTCACCCAAATTAGCGCTACCACACTTAGGACACAGGGGATGATTTGGCTTACTGCAAGCACTATACTGGGACCTGGATGTATATGACCTTATACCTTGCTCTTGCCTAGCTCTAGGCACGGGAGCACTAGCAGATAACGGTGCTCACATAGATGAATGATCCTGATACTAAGGGCGACTCCCTCCCTGCGATCTAGTCTGACCCTGTCCGTGCTGGTCAGACCTAGCTCTCTTATTTTCTCTTATTCTATCTCTCTCCTTAATCTTGTCTGGCTCAATCTATTGGGCATGAGTCATCAGCCTAGAAAGATTCATCTCACTATTCATCATAGCAGACCTACACTCCTTAACCACATAACTAGACACTCTAGTCACAAACTTACTTATACTAGCCCAATTATAAGCCACTAAGTCAGGAGCATACTTGACCAACTGATTGAACTTTAGACTGTACTCCCTAACAATCATAGATCCCTGTCGCAGGTTCATAAACTCTTCCACCTTCGCCTCTCTCATCTCCAAAGGGAAAAACTTATCCAGGAATGCATCCTGGAACTCTTTCTAAGTTGGAGGGACAACTCCCTTACCTCTACCTTTTCTCCAAGCAACAACCCAGTCAAAAGCAAGGTTTTTTAACCTATACGCAGCTAACTCCACACTATGTTCCTTAGATACATGCATCACCTGAGTAATCTTCCACACCTTCTCTAAAAATAACTGTGGATCCTCATCAGACCTGGATCCATAGAATTCCAGCGGATTCATCCGCATGAAGTCACGGATCCTGGCAGCGGCTGAATCACCTCCTTGCTGCTATGGAGCCGGGGCCAGGTTGGCCTAAACATTTGCAGTAACAGCTTGGGCTAGCACTTGAAAAGCTGACCAAAATTCAGCATGAGACACGTTTTCATTTAATGAGTTAGTGGGTTGAGGTTGCTGACCATCATTATTTCTTCTCGCTCGACGTGGAGGCATATTTCTGAAAGAGGAGAGCATGAATCAATATCATAGAGAGACACTTTAAGACGATAGACTTCTGAAAGAAAGAATCACACTTTTTCCTAAAATGTCTTGTAGCCTCTTGCTCATAGATATGGCGCGCTACACGCCAATGATCAAGACTCTACTTAACGCGGCTTGTCAGACTCCTTAGGATACCTTAAAACCTTAGGCTCTATTACCAAGTTTGTAATGCCCCAAAAAATAGGTCCCGGAGCATCACACGGTGCTTGAGGCTACGAGTAGCCCCGAGCTAACCCTTTGAGCCATTTTCATTCAGTTCAACAAAAATCAATGGGGTTTCCATAAATAACCAACAAATATCAATAGAGTAATCGTCATCCAAGAATAAAAGAATTTCAGAAAGATAACAAAATACAACTTATTAGTCAACTGCCAACATCTATACTAGTCTGATAAGCCTCTAAGAAAATCAATAAAACCAGCGAGCCATTGAGTCATGCCCTAACTGACTCATACTAAGTTATCAAATGTAAATGATTCCACATCATATCATTGGAACATGAGGACTCACCACAACAAAGGATGTAGAATAGCGTGCCCAAAAAATCATTATCGAACCTAGAACTGAGAACCTGAACCTATATTCTGAGGAAATGCAGCCCACATCCAAAGATGTGGGTCAGTACTATGGAAAAGAACCGAGTATATGGGGGTGTATGCAGTTGTATAAACATCATCATCATAAATATTTATAAGAAATATGCAGGATGTATGAAAGACTCACATAGCCCAAAAAATCATCATAATCATGAGAGGATAAAATAAGTACAAAAACACATGTGAGTCATCATATAATTTGTCAATCACTTTCAGTTCATCAAGAATATCAATTCTCATACTGTAAATATCATTTAAATCTTTTGAAAGAATAACTTTCACAATTCCACATTCAAATCACTTCACCGTTCACCATAGACACAAGGAAACACACACACACTGGGAGATCCTAAACCAACATAAACCATGTGAGCTACATGGAGTCCAACGTACAACCCATGTTGGGGAGAGCCGTCCTATCCTTGCCATCAGAGTGGGACTATCGATATCAAATCCACACAACCTATTGATCACTATATAAATCAGCCTCAAGCTCACTCCTATGATGGCTATATTTACCTGTTTCCATGAACGGTCTTCCAAATATGATGGCCATCTCTAAGTGAACCTCACAATCTAAAATGAAAAAATTAGCTGGTAAAATAAATTTATCAACTTTCACCAACACATCAAACAAAATACACACGATTTTTTTACAGTGCAGTCAACTATCAATAACAACATGGTAGTCAACTTTAGAGGGGATCAAGCCCAACTGATTGAATATAGCCAACGATATCAAATTGATGTTAGATCCTAAGCAACATAACACTTTGGCTTATTTGGATGTCTTACTAATATATGAGATCGTAAACAGACCAGGATTACCCTTTTGTTGTACTAGACATTTAAAAGTGACTGCACTACAATGGTGCAATCCATCAACGTCCTCAAAACTAGCAGTCCACTTCTTTGTCACCAATTCTTTCGTGAACCTAACATATCCATGCATATGCTTCAATTCCCTAAGGAGAGAGATGTCCAATCTCAGATCTCTTAGTATCTTAATAAATCTTTTAAACTTTCCTTCCTTTTTCTTCTATTTTAATCATTAAGCAAAAGGTAGGGGCTGTCGTGGAATTTGATTCACTACGGGCTCCTCAACCCTGCCTTTACCTTTAACCCCGGAAACATTAATATCAGCACCTTTCACGTTGACTGACTCTATGATAGGTGTCTTATAACCATAGTACTATCATTCTTTGCCACCTCAACAGTAGGTAACGGGGTATCAAAGTAGATAAACCACTCTGAGTGGTGATAGCAAGACAGTGACCATTATTATTTAGATTTTGAATCGTGCTACTGGAAGGGTACCCAATTGCCTCTAATTTAACGTAGTAGACATCTATCAAATTTTTTCTTTAATAGCTTGATTAGAATCACATAAGAGTCAACCTTCTATGTCAGACCTAAGATATCAGGCTTGATCTCCTTAAGGCTAGCCTCTTGACTTTCTTTCCCATTCACTAGTTTGGTCAGCATCGCTTCCATCCTATATCCCTTCTCCTTATAGTCATCTTTCCATCTCCAATCACCATCACTCTCCCTACTGTGATCTCAATATCTATCACCATAATAGTTTTAACCTTGGTTTCCTTGCCCTTTGGCTTGTAAACCTGCCGATTCACGATCAAGATACTTAGCCTCCTCCTCCAAATTTGACTCATAAGTTGTAAAGGTTAAACCCTATGCACCTACTGCATTTAACTTCTCAAAGTTCACTGTTGTGAACTACTTAGCAAGCAACCCAATATTAGTCCTTAGTTTTACAATCTCTTGCACCATAGAATCATCAACTGCTCTATGGTCGCCAGAAGCTGTAATGGCATAAGTTCCAGCACCCCTGTCAGCCGCCTTAGTATAACACCCTCAGTTAATGAGAGAGATTTAGTCTAGATCCTCAAAAGTTGCTTCCCAGTGCAATCTCATGAATGCTCCACCAATGATTGCGTCTGTCATGGCTTGAGAACTGATGTTTATGGATCAGTAAAATATCTTCAATAATATCATCCTTTAAATGCGATAATTGGGAACCATGCTTAGCTTCTTATTAAATCAAAACCAAGCCTCGTGTATCGAATCTGAATAAAGTTTGCCTGAAATTTATATCTTATTTTGAAGATGCAATATCATGGCTGAAGGAATGAAATAGTTTAAGAATTGCTGACCCAACTCATTCTAAGTGGTAATAGATCCTCTCAAAAGTTCCCCCATCCATAAAGAAGCTTCTCCAGTTAATAAGAAGGGAAACATCCTTAATCTGAGTGCCTCCCCTTCTACCGATAAAATAGTATAAGAAACACAAATCCCAACAAAATTAGCAAGATGCATATTTGTGTCATTTGTAGCTGAGCCCCAAAATACACCTTTAAAATTTAGAAGATGTATTATGGCACTAGTTATGTAAAATTTCACATTGAGGGGCAGTGTAGAAGGAATGGTAGCTCCTATTTCTGTCAGATCAGCATATCCCATATCCTCTTAATCATTATATAGCGGAAAGTACTGGAATATTAGGATCACTTGAGTTGAGCACTTCGAAATCTATCCAAATTACTATTGAGTGTTGCTCGATGATCGAATACTGTTCTTGGCCTGGATAGATCTACCTACTGAGCTAATCTGGTCTCATCAACCTCCCTCTAATCTGGTCTCATCAACCTTCCTTCTCTGGTTAGTAGTATCTGCTAACATCTACTTCATCTGTCTATCAACAATATTCTGTGGATCACCTGGAGTGGGAAGAGGTACAATATTAGGATTATCCTAAACCACTTCTAAATTACCTACACACATTGGTTCCATTATTATACAGTTAGGTTGTAACAATCTCTCTGGGTTAGGATTCAATGGGAGTAAGAGATAGCCTTGACTCCTAGTATTATCCATACACCGGCGTATACTCGATTAAGAACAGAAAAATGAATACCCAGAAACTCTAATAAACTTCAAACAACAACTACACCATCTTCCCGATAATGGGGCAAAATTTTTTTATCAATGCCCAAACTACACCTCCAATCATAGATAAAGAGGACATTGCTAAGTATAATAACACAACTAGGTTTAGGTCATACCAATAGGGAAGACGCAGACTTGTATCTCTAGTTTGCTGAATTTGATAGGTTTAATGAAAAATTAATGGGGGTTATGTTGTTATAATATCAAACAAGTAGAAAATTTCAAATTTAGTTATAATCAGTCAGTGACAAACACTAAATTATGTTCCCACAGGCTTCTCAACTCAGTAGGCTTATCGTGCTTTATGGAACCAACCCAATACGTTGCATGCACAACCTGATAAGTTATCTACCATCAACTATCTTGTAGACTCATTGATGGATTTTATCCTATACATTTTGAGTCTCAGGATGTCGCATTGCTAACCCTTCTCCTAGGTCCCAGTTAACTATTACCTTTTGAGTTTTAAGTTATTAGATGATAGATTACCATCTTACATAAATATTACTGATTAGACTAGATCAATTGTTAATCTTCAAATTACTGTTGTAATTATCTTTTCCCAGTCACTACTCCTCTTATGGAATAAGTAGTGATATTATAGGAGGGATCTTACCATTTACAATAGTTAAGACATATATAAAACTGAAGATTTTACAATGCATACAATTATACTAGTTCAGAACAACTTAGCACTTCTCTAACTATTTCATCAATATGTCGCGGTTCCCATAATCCTATCTAAGCGCTTTAGCTGCTCATGCTTGTGAAACAATCGACAAAATTTATAATGAACATCATTAAAAATTATAACAATGATAAACAAGTAAAACCCAAAGCCTACGACTGAATTATCAATAAAAATAAAGAACAATGTAATCCCAAGATAAAATCTGAATCTTGGAATCAAATATAAGTTTTTCAATGTTAAGAGTTTGTAACCTAACTACAAAATGTCAATAGGGTATTTATAGGATATAAGGAAACCCTTAAAATCAAAACCCAAATGAAAAAGGAAAACTGAGGTTGGTGGCCATTTACTTAGGCCACAAATGAACCGTATATACCATATATGGACCATATGTTGTTCTAATTTAGTGTCAGAACTCCTGCACATCTCTTGTGAATATCTAAACTTTGACCTCTATAACTAACATTGGTCACACATAGATCGTATGTACCACATATGAATCGTATGTACCAAATACGAACCCTATGTGTCCTTAGTAAGTGACATACTCTCTTTACTCCTGCTCCCGAGCCTCTGGACTTCAAGTTTTGACACATACTTTGATGGCATATGCCCAGATGTGCCTTGATAAATAGCCAAAATCTTCAATTTTAATCTTTTTCTTTAGTTTAGCATCCAAAACCTGATTTTCTGCAAAATATAACAAGAATAAATCATATCTCACAAAACAACCTAAGAAACTTGCATATTTTCATAGTTTTAATTGTCAAAAGTACTATAAATCTGCAGCACATTAGTAGGTCACGTCGGTAATGTAGTTCAATGGACAAATTCTCTAGGTCACCAAGTTTATCCACTTTCTAGCATCAGTTGAAAAGTAGGTACCAGTGAGTCCCCCATTCGAAGTCCATAAAACCTTCTTCCTGAACTCTTCTAGGACTAAAGTGTCCTATCTCCATACCATGTCCATCTCTCAAACTTACCAATGTAGTCAATAATAAAGACTTGGGTCACCCCAAGCACGTTATTAGCGGTGCAAGAGTCAGTCAAGATGTGAACTCCCCGAATACAAATGGTAGAATCGACGAAATCCCAAAGCACGATAGAGAGTATGGTAGAACTCTCTTACACAAGTCGGAACTGTGTACAGGAAAGCTACCACTAGTGGACCCCAACAGATTGATACAGCTGATTATAGAGTTTTGGTTCCTTCTCCTCCACCTTTCCCATGTTAAAGCCCTTCTCAAAGAAAAGTCATCTCCTCTAACACTTCCATAATCATTCTCACCTAGCTTCACTGGGGAATCTGTCTGATGTGGGGGCAATGTCTTGGTTTTTGGCCATTATAGATGTTAACCTACAAAATTTGACAAGGGAACTCAAAATAATTTAGCAAGCATTAAAAAAGTATTGAATTAAAAAGTTAAAATTTTTTAGCTTTAATTTGGAAGGCCACTGCCTGCAACCTCCCATTGTAGAAATTCTGTCATAGCATAATTTTCACCACTATAATAGTGTTGCTATAGTCATGAAGGCCTCTATAGAGACTTTCATCATCCCCATCAGTCAAGGGGTGTAAAAATGGTGCCCCTTGACTTAAACTCACATATTTTCAATTTTAAACTTTAATCAATGTTCCAAAAGTTTCCTAGAACTATTATACCAGAATTTGGGCATGAGAACTCCTAAATCATGTCCAAATTATCAAATAAAAAACAAAAAGGACCCTTCACATTCTTTTGAGTTTTGGCTTATTTTAACTCGTAAAACTTTGAGTTTCTTACGCCCAGAACACAACTTAAGTATTGTGATCGTAAAAGAAACAACTATGATCCAACTTTTGATCAAAATAAGCCTAAAAAAGTTAAAACATAGAAACCCAACTCAAACCCCCCTATTTCAACAAAATTCTAGCCAAAACATGTCATTTTGCTAGTAATAAAGAAATAGAGAGTAGGGAAATCAAATATTAACTTTTTCCAATATTTAAAGTAGAGTGATTGGGGAAGGGGGGAAGTATTATAAAGTGAGATGAGAGAATTGGGCAAATAAACCCACTTTTCCTTTATTAAATTTTATAGGACGTTATAGTGGTCTGCACCGCTATAGCAACGTTGCTAAAGTGGGTAGATTCTTCTATAGTTGGTCCCTTCCTAGAATTTTGTAAAATATTTCTTAAAACATTTATACATTTTAAACACCCCATCCAATGTTCATGGTTTTATGAGTTCCCGGGCATTTCAAGCTTTCGGAGAACAAAATTCCTTATCCCACATTGTATATTTATGACATAACCCGAACCAGGGCCTGGCCGTGTCGGGTATCTCAAGTTAACCAAGACCGGAGACCACCCTCTATACCCATACCATTGACCACCCTTCACCCCATGTCAGATGAATTCTAAACATATAAGAAGACATGAAGCAAGTCTATAATCAAAATAGAAATCCAGAACCAATTATACAACAAGTACCAATCCCAATGCAAAGACCAATAGCAAAGCTAACACTAATACCGACACTGCCATGCCTATAGTAGTCCAACAAAGCCAATAATTAAATCTAATGAACATCCGGTCGGGATATGCCCCCGACCATAACCAACACAAAAACCAAAAGAATTAAAAAGACATAAAGAAATACATAACATACAATGAGGTCTTCCAGAGTATGGAAGCTCACCACTTCAATCTGACTCAAAAGTTGTTCCCAAATTAGAAAATCTCTAAGCAAGAGGAATAAAAGTATGGTCAGTTTCTACATCACATGGAGATACAGCATCTGAAGACGGTTAGCAGGGTAAACGCTAGTATGTAACTCAGGGATAAGGATAAAGTAATGCAATTAATCCAAAACCTTATTAAACTAATACACATAAATCATATGCAAATACATATATATATATACCATGTTATTATAAGGAAGAAGGTTTAGAATATATTTTAAAACCTTAACCTAGATTGTGTAGCCTTGCCGTCATAAATGCACCCACGGGCTATAAAGGTTTAATGTTCCCCCCTAAACTAGTCCAGTGCGTGTAGCCACACAAATTGGAGATACCAAGGATGGTCAGGGATTCCCTTATAACATTCGCCATCCATGATACATATATACGTGTATAGACTTAGGAGATTACTTTGTACCCTAAAAGCTCATGGTCAGCAAGACCACCCCTCATCTTGACAAACATGAGTTTCCAGTGTCCGTCCTTCGGACTCACACCTTTACAACTAGCTATTACAACCTCTATTATTGCGTAATTAAAACATTTAACACATATTCTGCAACCAATTCTAAGAGTCAATTATTAAGGCACATATTATGTGGTATCATCATTCTGACCATAACTTGTAAATAATGTCATTAGGCTAAGACTTAGGGGATTCCTATCGACCCCATGGACTCTATTATTAAAATTTCTTGTGGGATACCAATGTACCCCACAAGGTTTTAAAAATCATTATTAACATTTTTTACCATTTATACAATGCATCGGGTCAAGAAATAAATCAAACTAAACACCTTGAAGATTCCATTATACCCCTAATTCAAATTCCCACTTTTCTCATAACTATAAACCAATTTTATAATACAGGGTTGGTGTCATAACAACTTCAAAAGTCATAAGTTTAGATAAAATTACCATTCTCAAGTTCAACCACTATACCCATACACCCACATATTCAAAATTATATTTAAAACATAGAAAACCATGGGAAATTATCATTCAACAATAAGCATTAAAAAACCCCAAATTTTAATTCAAAACCATAATAATACCATGAAATCCATATATTAAAACATGTTCTTTAATAAAATAACAATGAGGTAAGAGTAACATACTTGAGATACCAAGAAATTTTGAAGAGATAGAACCCTTAGAACCTTAGATGACCACTTTCTTTGAAACCCTAGCCTTAGTTAGAACAGAGAGTTTAAGAGAGAATTTAGGAGTGTTTTATTGGAAATGATGTGATAATGAAGTCCTGAGGGACGTTTTAAGTTTTGGGGTCCAAGGGGTTAAAAAGGGAAATATCTAAAGTTCCTCCAACTTAAAAGTTAAAAAAGCATCACCCTTGGTTACAAGTTAACCCCTTGACTCGTACCCACACCTTATAACTCATGACCATGATTCATAACCAAGATAGTGTCTAGGACCCCCAACACTGTTATCCTTATGAATCAACCCACCAATTAGTAACATGACCCTATGACTCATACGGTGCTACTAGAGATAAACACAGAAAACAAATAAATCGAACGCTGAACATCCTAGATTTGAAGCTATAACTCATAACATATCCTCATGGCTCATAATAAGCTACTCATACAGTCGAACCATCAAGACTTAGTCAGTCCATACACTCAATCAGCCTTGGTATGAAGCCCCTTTTACTACATTGGATACATGAGATAGTTGAGTGTATGCACTGTGTAAGCTTACTATGATACACACCCACAACTATTCATGGAATTTTTTGTTACAAAATATTGATTGTTTAGTTAGCATGGTAGGATTCACAATCCATAAGAAAAAAATTCTTTCATTTGTTTCACGTTTTCTACCCTGAAGATTTTGTACTAAATTCTTTGTTTGGTTTCATGCTTTCTAACCAGAAGCTCTTGTACCAACTTGTGTCCTCACGTGTACATATGGCACCGAGGCCAAACCAAAATATGGTGGCAACATGAAACCCATGCGTCAGGGTAAATGTACATCCAAGGAGATAAATACCCACCTTCAAAATAAACCCACCAATTTAGATGAAGAGGTTCAAAGAACTTTGAGACCATGTACTACTAGATGACAGGCCCCAAAATCATAACCACTTCCCGAAGAGGGAATTCTTCTTTTTCACCTATCTAGATGGCATCGAAAGAGAAAATAAAGAGATGTTGATCAAGAAGAGAGCTCAAGGATAGCCATCTTCTCTTTGAAGTCAAGGAGAAGGACTAAGGTTAGGCATAAATTAGCATCATAAAAAGGCGATCTTGGGTGGAAAATTAAGGGAATGAAAAAGTTCTTTTATGAGGGGCTACAGCTTATAATGAAAGGAATGTGAAGGGAATATAGCAAAATAAATGGGGATCATCTCCCTGATTTAACCAAATATCTAAAGTTCAAGGACAACCTTGATCAATACTAGGAAATCATTCGGTGAGTACTTTCTTTTCCTTATTTGGGAGTTCTAGGCAGTCTATGCAGCTACCTTGATCAACACTTGGAAAATAGGGAAATTGCCAAGCAAGAAGGATCGATCGATAATGTCAAAGTCTAGGGACTAAGATGCATATCTTAGTCTGAACTATTAGTAGGTTTTATTATGTTCCCAACATCAAGCCGCTACACCCAATTTGCTTACAAGAATGAGAATATGAGCAAACATTATGCATAGTTGGTATCTATCCTCACCAAAAAGTGTTGATTCAGCTAAAGAGTGACAAAATTTAGATATATAAAGGCACACTCACTCAGGAGGCATAATTCTTTCACCCATGATAGAGCGATATTAGTTATGGGCCTTATGTTAAAATATCCATTGAACTTCGTGCGGGTAATTATTTATGAAATATAAAAGGAACTAAGGTTCAATAATTCCCAACTATTATACTATTTCATTACCTAACTATGTCGTGATGCTCAAGTGCCTATATTTATGGGTTTTGAGGCCCTTAATGCAGTTTGAGTTAAAGATATGTAAAAAATATAGGATTAGTCAAACCTAATTACCAAAAGTAAAAGGTGGTGTCTACCTCTAAGGATATACTTATTGATATGCAACTTAATGAGATAAAAGAGCGGGTGAAGACTATTTTTACAAAACCAATAGGAAAGAAGGGTGATCTTCCTGCGTACGTACCATCCCTACCACTATAGCACCCATTAATGTAATAGCTCCACCAATATCCACAGTTCACCCTCCTATCTCATTGATAGCTTTTTCTTTTACTAGGAAAATTTCAAATCATGTTCTTATAAATTTGATCGGGCTGAGAAAAAAGTGGTCATTATTTTTGTAAGCTAAAACTATATGTGAAGAAGTCGTTTAACAATGATATTGCTCTAGTACATAATTCTATAGCCAGCCTTTATGCTCGTATTGGTGGGATAAAGATTTGAGTAAATGAAAGATTAAAGGTTTACCCAACCCATAACCTAGAGGCCCTTTATGCCAACATTACACAGGCCTGAACTGACATTGTAGAGTTATAATCGTGGTCCATTCCTAATCTTGAGGACCCTCTACAGCCCTTCTATAGGATAAACTAGATGAGCCACTTCTATACATAATGTTTAAGGACTCACCTCCATAGAAGAGAGAAAAAGATGTTTAAGATGAGTGAGATTGAGGGAGAGAGAGGGATAGAAGAGAAAATAAATGTAGAAAGTTATGCATTTTTCCCATGTTTAGGCTTATTAGCGTAGATATATGGATAAATCTTTAAGTATATCGTCCATCAATAAGGGATATATTGGAGATCCTGACCATATGCATGAATCTCATACATTGATTAAGAAATCTAGTAGCACTACCACAGACACTATTGATGGTGTGCCTACAACCTATACTCAAACTCCAGACCTGAGTTCTTAAAAGTACCACAGGTAAGTTCTCACCTCTTGTGTATAGTTTTTTTTATGCATTATAGATAATGCATGAGTTTTATAAAGGTGTACTATCTGTCATTGGGTTTTTCTAAGTTGTGTTTCTTAAGGGTGTAATTTTTGTTAAATAAACATATTTAGTATCGGTCTTTAGATATTTTCTGGTTAGCTTAAATAACAATAGGATGACTACTAGAACATCTGAAATGGTAATTACATTTTTTAACCCCCTTAGGAAATTTGTAATGTGTTTTTCTACATTGATATGGTAACTTGTGTGGCTTAGTTTTTGACACTATTGTAATAGTTTTGATAATTGTTGCTTAAGCTAATGTGTTGACAAATAAAGTGGTAGTTAATATTAATCCATGTCTCATGTGCATGTGAGTTGTTGTAGTTGTATTTTTATGTTGTGTGTACAATCTAAAACTTATTGATAAGTTTTGTTATGTTGTTGGAGGGTAGTTAGATTGGAAACGTATCATAGTAATTCTTTACAATGAAACAACAAGTCCATATCAGACCTAAGAATCCTACCCAAATATGTATATAACCTCCAGCTCCCTATTTTGAGCTTTAGACCTTTTTCTTAACTAGCCAAAACTTCCACCCTTTCTTTTGTAAGTATCCAGATTTTGGCACTATTCCTCCTTGGACACTTTCAGAATTGAATCTATGTAAAATACCTAAAGTTAAATGTAGAAGGAAATAGCCTAGTCAATGAAAAATAGGGTGTGCTAAAAAAATCTTGAAAAAAAGAAAGAAAACAAATAAAAAATAAAAAAGGCAAAAAATTGCAATTCAAAAAGAAAGAATAGTTAGTTATTAGAAATAAATTACACCTTTGATTTAGTGAAAGAAATAAAAAGGGGAAAAGAAAGAAAAGGGTAGAGATGTAAAATGTAAAATAATATTCAAGGAGGGTTGACTCACTTATCCAATCTAATACACATCACCCTAAGGATACATTACAAGCCTGAATAAAGTCTTATAGTTCTTTCAATCTTACCAACCAATGAAAAAAGCATAGAAAATATATGCGAGCATCCATACAAAAATAGAAGAATAGAAAATTCGTGTGGCCTATGATATATGTATGTGCAATAGTTGAACTTCTTTGTGAGACTGACTTGTTTATGTATTATTTTTTATATATCTGAATAAAAGTGTACGGAATTTATTGGTCAATATAAGGGAATATAGGTGACCCTATTGATCACTAGTTGAGAAGTTGTGTATAACTTGTTACATGTACAATCATCTACTAATAACATGATGTTATTCTTTAATTTATTAGTGTTAGCATGAGATAATCTATGTTTGCACGTAAGTCTAAAAGGGGAGGAGTGAATGTTATTGAAATACATGTCGATAATTGTTGGTAAAATTATCGTACACATCCTGCTTTTCTGATACCTAAGTATCTTGTGGATAGAGCATAGTAAAAGTTTGTATTTTGTTGATACTGTGTTGTTTAAGTTGCTTAAGGATAAGTAAATATTCTAAGTTGGTGATGTTGATGTGTCGGGAATCTACAACACATTTGACGCTTTTTAACGTAGAACTTTTATAGTTCTTACATATATTTTATGTGATATGATGTTTTTTAAGTATATGTTTCAAGAAAATCAGTCAAGTGTATGAAATTTGATGTTTGGCAGAAAACTAGTAAGAACGAGCCATGGAACAAGAGAATGAATTGTGAACCAAATTGTTCTACCTTGGTAGAAAGCACTAGAAAATTCAGCTTAGTACTAAAGACTTGCGGGTCATGAAACCTTTCGCGTACTATATACTCACTCGTGCTTCATAAGTAGAATAGATGCTAGAAGAAAAAAATCTAGGTTCCGTCAATAGGAAGGACCGTAGAAAAACAATACAAACTATGAAAGATGGCATAGAAGTTTGGTTCTATGGTTTGATTTGAAAACAGCAGTTGATTTGAAGACTGTGGCTGACCCCCAGCTTGCACAGGTCGTATCACTGGTGTACCTGTCTGTAGTACGTGATTCAAAGAACTTTTCTAGTTAATTTAATATTCAAATATTAAGTATCTATAATTAGTATCCTCAGGGTTTTTTTTCAAATTAGTAGGAATATTACATCAGAATAGAGAAGACTGAGAACTTGCTATTGTTTTTGAATTTTTTCTACGTAACTCCAAATTCATGAACAATTTTTCACCAAATTTAATTCTACGTAAGTATGATATCTTCAATATGAAATATGGTTTTGTTTTCATCATAAGTAGTCAAATCCATATTTGGGGTTATTAAACTGAGTGATAAAAAATTTAAACGTTGAGAAACATTAATATATGTTCAAGTAGGTTAAAGGGTGAATGATTAATCCTCGTTATTAACTATGACTAACAGTTATGAATGTTAGTCCATGCCATAAGCTCTAATTAATACTTGAAAAAGAGAATTAGGATTCTAAATAATTAATCAAAAATTAAAGGAACTAGTTCTTAGTTAATAAATTCACAAAGGGATATAAGAAAATTACATAGCTAGGTATGATCGATATTATAAATCACCTCAATATGTTTGGGAAAGTTATTAAGATTAGAAAATAATGAATTTGGAATAGATCTCCTTCTAGATACCTAGTTAATCTCTATTCCTCCCTATAAAATGGCTCCAGCTGATCTTATGGATTTGAAAGAATAATTGAAAGATCTTTTAGATAAGAGATATATCAGTCCTAGTGTTTCCATATGGGGCACTCCAGTTCTTTCATGCATAAGAAAAATGGTTCTCTCAGAATGTGCATCGATTACCATTAGTTGAACAAAGTCACAGTCAAGAATAAAGACCCACTCCCTAAGATTGATAACTTGTTTTACCAGCTTTAGGGTTCCAGTTATTAATAAAATATAGACCTCAGATCTGGCTATCATCATCTCAGAGTCAGATAATGTAACATTCCTAAGATAGCCTTTAAAACTCTGTATGGTCACTTCAAATTCCTAACTATGTCTTTTGAATTAATGAATGCCCCAACAACTTTCATAGACCTGATGAATAGAGTGCTCAAGCAGTACTTGGACATGTCCGTCATAGTTTCCATTGATGATATTCTTGTCTACTCCCATAGTGAAAATGATCATGGAAACCATCTTAGAATTGTATTATAAACTCTTAAGCCCCATGATTTATTCGCAAAATTTAGTAAATGCGAGTTTTTTTTAAGATCAGTAGCTTTTCTTGGCCATATTACTTCCGGTGATAGCACTAGAGTTGACCCTCAAAAGACTGAAGTCATGAAAAATTGGCCTAGACCCATCTCTCCATCAAATATCAAGAGTTTCTTGGATTTGGATAGCTATTACAAATGGTTTATTGTAGAAGTGAATGGTGCGCATTATTCTACTCACCCAGGATCCACTAAGATGTATCGTGATTTGTAGAAATCTATTGGTGAAGTGTATGAAGACGGATATTGCAGAGTTTGTAGCTAAGTATTCTAACTTTTAGCAGGTTAAAGTTAAACACTAGAGGCCTAGTGGTACAATCCAGGAGTTCAGTATTCCTGCTTGGAAGTGGGAAGAGGCGAACATGGATTTTGTGATAGGGTTTCTTTATTCGCATTGTTAACATAATTTGATATGGTTTATTGTAGACAGATTGACCAAATCAACCTATTTATTGATAGTTCATACTTCTTATTCAGTTGAGGATTACGCCAAGCTCTATATTAGAGAGTTAGTTAGGTTGCATGGATTTTCGTTGTCTATCATTTTAGATAGAGGTACTCAGTTTACATCTCACTTTTGGAAAGCAATTCAGAAGGGTCTTGGTACCTAAGTTCATCTCAGTACAACTTTCCATCCTCAGAGAGACGGTTAAGTAGAGAAGACCATTCAGTCCTTAGAGGATATGTTGAGGGTGTATGTTCTTTATTTCAAGGGTAGTTGGGATGATCACTTATATTTTATCGAGTTTGCCTACAATAAAAGTTATCACTTCTGTATTCAGATGTCTTCATTTGAGGATCTCTATGGGAGGATATGTAGATCTCCTATTGGTTATTTTGAGGCAAGTGTGACTGCTTTGATGAGACCAGATCCTGTGTTTGATGCAATGGAGAAGCTCCAGTGGATTAGCGAGATGCTTAAGACAACCTAAAGTCGTCAGAAATCCTATGCAGATATGAGGAGATGGTATCTTGAGTTTGAAGTTGGGGATTTTGTGTATTTGAAAATCTCACCCATGAAGTGGGTGAAAAGATTTGGCAATAAGGGAAAACTCAGTCCCCAATATGTTGGCCTTTACAAAATCTTGAGTCATTTTTGAAAGGTAGATTACAAGCTTGAGTAGCCTGCAGATTTGGCATTAGTGTATCCAGTGTTCCATGTTCCTTTGTTAAAGAAGTTTATTGGTGATCCAACTATTGTAGTTTCATTAAAAAGCACAGATGTTCAGGATAGCCTTTCTTATGATGAAATCCCAATTGATATCCTTGATCTTCTAATTCGTAGACCAAGGAACAAAGTGGTTCCCTTGGTCAAAGTTCTTTGGCGAAATCATTCCATTGAGGGAGCAACTTAGGAAGCAGAAGTAAATATGTGTACCAAGTACTCTCATCTTTTCTCTACAAACTCAGACTCAGCTTAAGGTAATAACTCTCCTTAGATTATCTCTTTTACATCTTTGTTCCCAGCTATATATAACCATTCGCATGTCATTCCATGCATTCACGAATCAGTTCAGTTATGTATCATGTTTTAAGTTATTCATGTTTAATGTATATCTCAGTTTACCTAGTAGTCTCAGCTTAATAAGACTCATTCGAGGACGAATGTTCCCAAGCGGGAGATATTGTAATACCCCATACTTTTCTTAGCTTAGCTCAGCTCCTAGTTACATGTATAAGAGGCTGAAAGCCTGAAAAATTCTCTAAGTTTTAGGGACTCGGGTCTTATTTTTTTCCTCTTAACTTTAAGGATTTTTAAATTCATCTTCCCAACCCCGAGATGTAGGTTTTTGAGTTAATTCATGTTCAGGGGTGTAAAAAGCATGTCTCGGAGAAGTTTTAGATTTTTTGATGAGGGTTAGGTCCTGTTTGATTTTCGATTCAAAAACCTCAATATGATAGTGGCGTGTCACGGTAGGTATAGAGATGATCCCTTCATCGCATCGCGGTGACCTTTCAATCCGTATTCCAGTTGAAGATTTAATTTCCTGAGAGGCAGTTATGTCTTTTTCCATCAACCCAATTCATAAAAAAACACAAATTAAAATGTCGGTTAGGGCACTATTTGCCTATATTATCTAATTTCCTATAAAAAACAAACCCTAATAATCCCCTAAGTTAATCAATTTCATTCTTTTCTCTCAAAGAAAACCAAGAATTCAAGTTTCCAAATCAAAGAACTTTCAAGAAAAGCATCAAGATTGGGTTTGTCTTTTAGGATTAAGGATTTAAGATATGTGTGATGTTCATCCATGGGCCCTTTTCACCTATGGAGTCCAAGAATCCTATTTTGATATCAAATTATGAGTTTTTACATGTTTATAATGAATTGTCTCCCTGAAGTTGTTATTGATTTTGATTACAAGGTATATTACAAGGGTTTTTTTATGGAATAAGCCCTTATATGATTTGAGCATTGAAATCCTCATGTTAAATCCCTAATTAATGGTTTTAGTATTGTAACTATGTTTTCAATCACATACTTTGCCCATTCCCATGCTTAAATTCATGACTCCCATATGTTTGATGTAATGTCTAAATATTGAATTTTGACTAATGATCCATTACTATTGATTTTAAAGCTTCATATGTCCTTACTGTTATTTTCATTCAATGTCTAAGGGTTATGAATATCTGATACTTAGGTATTTACATAATTTTAGTATCTTCAAAATGGTTTAGATAAACCATGCGTGTTGTTATTTAGTTAGTTATCATGTTAGTTGTTTGCTCAATTAAGCTTAGTTCAATCTAGTAGTTAGTGTCATTCAGTTAGGAGTAGGATTTAGCACCGAGCAAACCCAGGGATGGGGGCTCACCTGTCTATAGAGGGTGTGACCTTTAGCAGCAGTCCCTTAGTTCTAAAACTATGTAGCCAGTATAGGTTAGAGTTATCAACCTACCAGTTGAGGGCTGATAAAGTGTTTACCTACTAGTTGAGAGTAACACATCTATCATTAGAGCACCTTCTAGATAAGGATGACTCATTAGTCCTTGAGGACATTAGTTTAGTAGATCCATACAACCAACGTTAGTGCCTATGGCACAGTACTGATACCCTTCCAACTAGGGTTACAGGTTGGACCCTGATTAGTTCAGATTGGGGTATATTGGTTAGATAATACCTCCCACAGTCTTAGTCTAGTATTCAGTACAAATTTGAGTCCAGTTTTGCTTGACCATAGCATGTAGTACATTAGTTATTCATTTATCAAATTTCAGTATTTCAGTTTACAGACCATTTCAGAATCATGTTATATGCTTGGTCATGCATTCTCAAATTTTCCAACTTTCATACATTTTATGCATCAGTTATCTCATGTTATTCAACCATTCATTATCTAATGTACATGATCCAATGCATTTCAGCCTAACCTCATCTCATATACTAGTACATTCAAAGTACTGATTGCATACTTCTCTTTGCGCTATGATATCTTATATCATAGGTTCGGATACTCAGTTTCCTGACCGCACTTAGACAGTTACCTTATCAACAACAGTAGTTATGGTAGGTCTTCATATGTCAAGGATCTGTTATGTTATTTTAGTATTTTTACATTTCTTTTTAGTTTGTTTAGTTTGGAGTTTGTAGGGGCCTGTCCCATCAACTCTTCAATTAGTTAGAGTCTTTTAGATGTTTTCATTCATTCAAACAGTTTGTTTATCAGTTGTTTGATCCTTCTTTTTAGTATGTCATCAGATGTTCAGACTTATGATTTAAATTGTATTTTCAATATTTAAACCTTATGGTTTATTCAGTTGTTTCAGCACATATTCATTATCAGTATATTATTCAGTGCTCACAGTAGGTACCAGCCCTTGGGTTAGCTTGTGGTCACTTATAACCGTAAGCGTCATTGTTGTGACTAGGTGGTAGCCTCGGGTCGTGACATCATTATTTACCAACTAAACAACATTTGTCAACTAACTAATATTTATCAACTAGTCATTATATCACTAGAGTCTATTTATATCATACTACATTATAAATATTTCCTCATTTTCAACTTAGCTAGATTGTCAATCTCACACCCCAATATCATTATATCATAATAAGTATATTATCATAGTATAATATGTATAGCCGGACTCGAACCGATATAGGTATTTAATAATATTGATGAGTGGTGAATTTACAACTCATTTGTATTCAACATTCGTACACATTTCCATAATTTAAATGTACAAGTGAGACATATATATGATTAAATGCACTAATAACCATATTTTGTTGGCATAAATTTTATGAGATCTCGACTTGAGCTAAAAAGGATCAAAAGAGAGAAAAGAAGAACAGCTGGAATACCTAGAGCAGAAACTAGCCTCAGTCACCGCTATCCTAGTGTAAGGGCTGTAATCGGGACCAATCAAGGTAGGTAAATATACCGCATTTTCGAGGCTCTGACCACGATCGCGGTAGCTACAAATGCGGAAAAACTCCCACAATCGTGGCCTAGAAGGTTTAATGGTCAAGGGTAGTTCAATCAAAATACGTAGCTGGCTCCAATTTCTAAGGTACAATTCTTTTTCCCTTAGGACATTATGCAAGAGAGGAGGATTGAAAAAATAAACAAAGAGGTGAAGAACCCTATAACTTGGTGAAACATTTATGTTGTTAAAATTTCAAGTGGAAATTGGTGAAATTGAATTGTAAAGTGAAGTTTTTCTTTATCCTCCATTGTTATGGATAACATGAATGAATTGTTTGGTATATTTCATTTCCTTTATTTCATGATTAGCCAAATTCTCATTCTTGGGATTATATTAAACTAAGGTGTAATTGTTTTTGGGTGAGGATGTGGTTGTGTAACTTTTAGTTGTTGATTATGGATTCCATTATTGCTTGGTTTAAATAAGTTGGGATTTGTGGGTGAAAACCCCAAATACCCAAAAATGGGTTTGTTAGGTGAAAACCCCAAACTTTGGAAAGCTCTCATCATCATTGAAAAGGGGATGTAGGTGAACATTGGGGAATCCATATCTTCCTTGAAAGGGGGCTACAGGGGGACAAAACAATAGTGGACAATTGTGAATATAGCTTACTTTCCTTTGTCATCTTCAAAATAAGGGTAGATGGAAAGTAGGTTATGTCATGGGTATCTTCCTGGATATAGGGATGCCCAATTGGGGCTTTGAGTGGCTTTTATTAATATGCTCATTAGATACTCGAAAGAGTCAAGAAGTGACATCCTTGAGGCTTTATTGACAAACTAGCCTCAAAGACTTTTAACCTAGCCTACCATGTTATCAACAATTATAACTTATACCAAACCATCATGATCCCATGCACAACTTACCCTTGGGTAGACATAATCCCAAGATCTCTCCGAAAATAAAATTCTAAGCAAAAGTATTATTGTAGTGTGTCGCGTGACTTGATATTGATAACATCCTATTCCAAACCAACCAACCCCCAATCATACACACATATATTTTACATTATATGTTTTATGTTGTGTACACTTCGGGTATCTTTTCAGTAATCTTGAGACCCATAGGACTAGAAATATAAATATCTCTCCTCATGGATTCAACCTCAAAGAAAGTTGAGATATTCACAATGACCATCCTCTACCACTTTAGATGGTATATGTGAGCATTGTCAAAATAGCGTCATTGCGGGGGAGTTAAATATAGATTTCACTTGTATGGTGTGATTTTTACTTGAATATACCTGTGATGATTTTGATTTACTTTCCTTGTTATTTTTTATTTTTTATTAGGTAATCAAAATTTTATCCGAATAATCATGAGTCAGGATTGCTTAGATTATCTTTGTACCAAAGAGCATGAGAGTGCTATCCGCATTCCAACCACCGAGGGAAATAGAGTATTTTATGTCACAAGCGTAATGCTACATTTCTTCACTTGAAGGGACTTTTTTGCAGTCAAGCTCATGAGGACCCAAATTTGCACTTGAAGAAATTTGTAGAAGTTGTTTCCCCCCTTTAATATTACACACAGATCTCAAGAGTCCATCTAATTATGCCTTTTCCCAGTTTCTCTAATTGAAAAGGCGGTCTATGGCTAAGATCTTTGCCCATCGGTTCTAACACCTCATGGGTAAGTCTTTCAGAGGCATTCTTAACTTAATACTTCCCACCTTCGAAGATGTTATAATTGTGAGATAAAATAATTAGTTTCTGCTAATTCCATGAAGAACCGTGGTATGAAACTTGGGAAAAATTTAAGGAGAAGCTCTTGAAATGTCCTAACCATGAAATTTTGGAGAAGATACTTCTCCAAATCTTCTATAAGGAATTGGACCAACTCAACAAAGCTATAGTGGAGAATACATCTGGTGGATCGCTTATTAAAACTGTTATATGGGGGTTGCATCAAAGGTGTTGGATCAAATAGCAAGTTTGTCTAGGGGTTGGGACATGTAACATACCGAGGTGGCCATGGGGGCTCTCTCCTCATCCTTTGTATGCCAAAATGAATAAGGTCAAAAGAAAGAAGAAGATGAAAGCATGATCAATGTAATATTACACTTTTAGCTTCTTACAAATCACTGTTGGGGCCCCAATTGGAGCCATAAATGTGATAAATACAATAGAGGATAAGCCATGTGAAAGTGTGCGGAAAGAGATAGTTGATGACAAATGGAGTGTGTTGACTAATTATATGGAGGGTTCCTACCTCGCCCCTCTAGAGAAAGGCAAAAATAAAGGTCAGAATTATAAAATTCAAAGCATAATACAATGTAAAAAGGAAGGGTGCATCAATTAAGAAATTTTGGCTTAGATCTTGATTTATGGTAGGGGGACCAACAAAATGTTGCAAAAATGTGAAGTTATTTCTCTGCACTCCCCCAAATGGTTGAGTCTCACTCAGCTGCCATCAATCAACTAGAGGAAAGGTTGAATCAAATAGCATTACATATCATAGAGAAGAAAAATAAAGAAATGCCTAATGGAAAGGTAACAAATGCTATGAGCACCCAAGATGGAAAAGGTTTCGGAAATAGCATGGACCTTAAAAATTCCAATGCTAAATAAGAGGATGATCAAACAAAGGCAAAGAGAAAGAGTTCAAATAATGATGAGCCAAAACCAAGTGGGATTGTGTTCGAAAAGTCAAAGGTAAATGAGAGCCAAATTGACTCCATGCCATTAAGCAAGATTCCTTCCCCTTTCCCTAAAGGGTTTTCACCTAAGGGAGAAAATCAAAGGTTCAACAGACTCTTTGATAAGTTTAGTACCTTATCCAAAAATATTCCTCTAGTTGAGGCTTTACAAGATATATTGGGGTATGCAAAATTTATGAAGGATTTGACATCTAAGAAGCGGTTTGTGGAGGATGAAACAATAGAAACAACACATCATTGTAGTGTAATCATGTCAAGAACATTTGTGAAAAGAAAAATCACCCCTGTTCTTTTTCAATTCCATACACCATTGGGTTGTTAAAAATTGTGAAAGCATTGTGTGACCTTGGAGAAAGTGTAAATATAATGCCATATGTCGTATTCCATATGTTTGGATTGGCGTAGCCATAACCTACCACAATGAAATTCCTCATATCCAACTATTCCATTAAGAAGCCAATCGGAGTTCTTCATGATGCTCAAGTCAAAGGTGATTGGTTCATCTTACCGGTCGACTTTGTGATCTTGGATTATGTGATGGATATTAAAGTTCCTATAATTCTCGGGAGGCCATTTTTAGCCACTAGGAAGGCCTTGGTAGATGTAGAATCAGGAGAGATAAAGTTTTTGTTGAATAACAAGGAGGTGTCTTTTAACATATGTAAATCCGTGAAGCAACCGATGGACATACAAGTCATCTTGGTAATTGATGTTATTGATAGGGAGGTGACAAATCATGTTGATGTGAGCTTATTGGATAACCCTTTGGTAGGACTGTTATGAAATTGTGAAAGAAAAGAAGTGGAAGAATTTGTTGAGGTGGTTGCATCCTTAATGGGACTTGGATCCTATACCAAGAACCCGGTAAAGTTGGACCTTGATCTTATAAACCATGAGAGCCCACCAAACAAACCATCAATTCTTGACCCACCACAAATTTATCTAAAGCCTTTTCCACCCTATCTTAAATATGTGTTATTGGTGGATGGAGATACGTTACCCATTATCATTACAAGTGATCTAAGCCCTCTCAAGTGGAAGCCTTGAAGTTGGTGGTGAAAAGTTTCATCTGAGCCATTGGATGGATAACTGCGGATATCATAGGGATAGACACCAATATTTTATCCCACAAAATTAATCTACATCAAGATCATGTACAAAGTGTGTAACATCAAAGGAGGCTAAATCAACCCCATGGAAAAGGTAGTAAAAAAAGAGATCATCAAATGGCTTAACGTGGGAGTAATCTATCCTATATTAAATAACACTTAGGTGAGTATAGCACAATGTGTCCTAATGAAAGGTGGAATTACGGTGGTTGATAATGAAAATAACAATCTTATCCCTATTTGACCAGTCATCGGGTCGAAAGTATGTATGGATTACCAGAAGTTAAACTCATGGACTGAAAAGACCATTTTTTGATGCTTTTTATGGACCAAATTTTTGATAAGTTTGCCGGACGAGGATAGTATTGCTTCTTAGAAGGTTGTTCAGGGTATAATTAAATTTTCATCACCCTGTAGAACCAAGATAAGATGACTTTTACTTGCCCATATGGGATATTTGAATTAAAGAAAATGCACGTTGGGTTATGCAATGCCCCAGTAACCTTCCAACTTTGCTTGTTGTCAATCTTTATTGATGTGGTGGTATACTCAATGGAGGTTTTTATGGATGATTTCTTGATAGTGGGGAACTCTTTTGACTCATGTCTTAACCATCTAAGCAAGGTGCTTGAGAGATGTGTGGAAACCAACCTTGTCCTAAATTATGAAAAATTTTATTTTGTGGTCAAAAAGGGTATTGTCTTGGGCCACAAAATGTTGGAGAAATGCATACAAGTCGATCAAGAAATATTAAAGGTAATTTACAAGTTACCACCTCCTATTTTTGTAAAGGGAGTTAGGAATTTTCTTGGACATATCGGGTTTTATCATTGTTCTATCAAGGATTTCTCCAAAATAGCTCAACCAATGTGCAAACTTATTGAAAATGAGACAAAATTAAACTTAGATGAGGCATGCTTAAAATTCTTTGAGCAACTTAAGGAGTTGCTTATTTCAGCCCCCATCATTGTGGCCCTGGATTGGTCATCCCTTTTTTTAAGTAATGTGTAATTCAAGTAGGATTGCATTGGGTGCGGTGTTACTTCAACGAAAGGAGAAACTCTTTTATCCAATATATAATGCAAGAATGACCTTGAATAATGCTCAACGCAACTACATAATTACCGGACAAGAGTTGGTGGTGGTTGTGTATGAATTTGAAAAATTTCATGCCTACTTATTAGGTATGAAAGAAGTGGTGCACACAGATCATGCCGCCCCTAACTACTTCATGGCAAGGAAGGAAGCAAAGGTGCACTTAATTAGATGGATCTTGCTCTTTCAATAATTTAACTTTTAGGTAAAGGATTGATAGGGGTGCAAAAACCAAGTGGCTGACAATCTCTCACATCTTGAAGGCAACCATGAAAAGCATAGAGAAATTGAAATTGATCTTTTTTATTTATGAATTAATCATGTCTATTGCAGGAAAAAGCACATCATGCTATGACGAGTATGCCAACTATGTAGCAAGTGGTGTACTTCCTGAGGGAATTAGCTACCATCAAAAGAAGTAGTTCTTATTTATTGCAAAGAGATATTTTGGGGATGACCAGTTCCTATTCCAGGAGTGTGCAAATGGTGTGATTAGGTGGTGCATTATGGATTGAGTCTTTCCACTTTTCACCTTACGATGGTCACCATAGGGGAATCTGAACAATCACCAAAATCTTTCTATGTGGATATTATTGGCTCTCTAGGAATCGGCGTGCCATTGAGTGGGTAGAATCATGTCACCGATATCAAATTCAAGGTGGTATTTCAAGAATATATGAAATTCCTCTCAAAGTTGAACTCTTTGATGTGTAGGGAATTAAATTTATGGGCCCATTTGTGAGCTCATTTGGAAACAAATACATATTGGTGGTGGTTGATTATGTTTCTAAATGGGTGGAAGTCATGGAACTTCCAAATAATAAGAGCAAAAGTGTTAATTTCATTTAAATAAATACAACTTTACAAGATATGGAACTTTGTGTGCCATTATTAGTGATGGAGACTCATATTTTTGTAATCGAGTATTTGGGGCCCTTCTTGAAAAGTATGCGGTTAAACACAAAGTGGATACCTCATATCACCCCCAAACATGCGGCTAAGTGGAAGTTTCAAACTGAGAAATCAAAGAAATACTTGAGAATACAGTGAATATAGGCTGAACCAATTGGGCAAGGCAGCTCGATGAGAAACTTTGGGCTTATAGAACGGCCGATAAGACCCCAATTAGCATATCCCCCTACCAGTTAATGTTTTGAAAAGAATGTAATTTGTCATTGATCTTGATCATAAAGCCTAGTGGGTTTTGAAAAGGTTAAACATAAATTGGGGAGAAGCCTCTGTGGCAAGGGTGACAAAACTCCATGAGTTGTAAGATTTTCGACTCAAGGCTTACAAGAGTTCCATATTGTATAAGGAGAAAATAAAGTAATGGAATGATGATATAATATTAAGATAGGAACTCCATGTTGGAGAGAATGTACTTCTTTACAATTCTCCTTTGAAACTCTTTGCAGGAAAGCTTCAATCTAAATGGTCGGGTCCATTTGTGATCTCTAACATTTACCCTAGTGGTGCCATTAATTTGAAGGATCAGGAAAGAAAGAAGTTTGTAGTAAATGTCCAAAGGGTAAAGCAGTACAATGTGAAAGGCCTCGTGATGGCCAAGGTGGAGTTTGTTTGCTTCAAAGATTCTACATGGTAAAGAAAGGGAGTCATGTCACGACATTAAATTTGGCTCTAGATAGGAGGCAACCCATCATTAAATTATTTCATAGTTGTTTTAATGTTATTTTAGGTGTTTTAACTCAAGTATAATGTCTAGAAAAATAGGGGAAAAGTAGAGCTAGAAAATGGCAATTGTACAGGAAATCAAAACAGATCAAAAATTGGGGATTTCAGCCTTAGTTATTGAGATCGTGGTCTAAGGGCCCTGATTGCGGTAACGTGATTGCAGAACTCTCCACTATGATCGCAGCATTTGAGGGGTATTCTTCTTGCTGCTCTAGGGAGTCCCTTCTAACCCTAATTCTCTTTAATTATGCTGCAGTGAGGACACTTGAGATCCCTATGTTGGGGATGTTAGACTATTATGGATGAAATTTTCCCTATGATGGACTGGGTGAATAGATTTTTAAGGCAAAAGTGTGTGATTAGTTTTGAGCCATGGATACAGTAAAAGTCTAAGTACCTATGGCATCGAGGTGATGTAAATGCAAGAGACATCTAAGTACCTATGGCATTTGGAATTTGGGATCGCACTTGTACCTATGATGAAGTCCAAGTAGCCATATGGTTTGCCCATAAGAAGGAGAAAATGTGAGATGAAGGCTTGGATTGATTCCATATTTAGTAAATTATGCATGGTGCAAATGCAAAGCAACCCCTCCTCCATCCTTGGTTCAAAATTTTTCAAAAATCATAGGCATAGACGTGAGCGACCTTGTAATAATTCTTTTTCTTTTTTATGAGTCCATAAATTTTGGCTTGTAAAAATTGGTAGATACTCTATTTGTATCTCTAGTGAAAGGGGTAATTTAGCCTCCTTGGGGAAATTTCAAGACATGTGTTGTGAGCTTATTTTTCCAAATTTCATGTGTTCTTGTGCCATCTAGAACTTGCCCCATTTGTCACTTAAGGCTAATTTTTATTATGCTTTGTTGGGCAGATGATTTTAGGCCATCTTCTGATATTGGAAGTCCACTTTAGCCTATAAAGCCTACCTTTACATAGATGTTATCCCTAGTCACCCACTCTGAGCCTTTAGACCTTTCTTTGGCAAACACATTGCAAGCTGTGAGACTTTTAATTTTTATCCCTCTTTTGAACCCTACTCTCAAACTTAAAATTTCAACTTGAGGCTAAAAGTCTAAGTTGGGGGTGGTGATGATTGAAAGGGGTAAATTTGGGAAAAGAAGTTATAATTGAGTACCTAACAGCTTAAGTATTGAGAACAAATGAATAAGAAAAACAAAAGGACCCAATAAAGGAAAGAGAAGCACAAAGGGTGCAAGAAAAAGAAATGAAAAGAAAATGGGTGATCCAAGGAAATAAAAAGTAGGCACGTGTTTAAAGAATAAAAACAAAAGAAGTGGCCCATAATCAAAAGTTGGATGGAATAGTGTGGTGCAGATGTTCAAGGAGGATATAGCCAGGTTGTTCCTAAAATATATCCTACCCTACCTCGAACCTACGTTACAAGCTCAAAAAGCCCTTCATGATTTCCAACCAAGTATTTTCATTGTAGTGGCTATGAAAAATAGGGACAAGCCTATGGCATGTTACTTGTTAGCATCAAAAGCTCTTGAGAGAGAGAGTGTTTTGCACTTAAATCCTTGTTATATATTTGACGAGTTTGTTTATGGAATTTTCTTTCTTATGAGAAGGCATGTTAATAAGTCAAGGTGGGTGATTTTTTCATCTCCTACAAAATGAGGCAAAAAGAGTATGTTGTTAATAATATTAGAGTCGAGACACTTCTGGAGTATTAGTGATTGTTGAATGGTTGCTCTTCAAAGTCTTTTACATCCTTAGATGTTTCCTTTTATGTTGAGGGGTGTTGAAAAATATCTTCGCCTATGTTTGATGAGCTATGTGTGGTATCAACTAAGCTTGAAGTCATTGTGATCATTGGGTCATGAAAGTTTAGCATTAATATGCATTGTCTCATAATAAGAGGTAGTATTGCTTGAGGACAATCAAAGCTTTAAGTTGGGGGTGTTGACAAGTGGTGAATTTACCACTCATTTGCACTCAATATTCATGTACATTGCCATGATTTAAATATATAAATGAGACATATTATTAAATGCACTAATATCCACATTTTCCTGGCATATAATTTATGAGATGGAAAGATATGGACTTGAGCTAAGAAGGATCAAAAGATAGAAAAGAAGTGCAACTGGAAGACCGGAGCAGAAACAGGCCTCAGTTACTGCTATCGCAGTCTGAGGGCCGCGATCGCGACCAATAAAGATAGGTCAATATACCGCAATCACGAGGCTCTGACCGCGGTCGTGGTGGCTATGAACACAGACAAACTCCCATAATTGCGGCCTAGCAGGTTTAGTGATCAAGGGCATTTCAATTAAAATACACAGATGAAAGAGAGAAGGATTGAAAAATTAAACAACGAGATAAACCCTAGAATTTGGGGAAACATTTATGTAGTTAATATTTTAAGTGGAAGTTGGTGAAATTGAAGTGTAAACATTTTCTTTATCCTCTATTGTTATGGATACCATAGATGAATTGGTTGGTATATTTCTTCTCTTTCATTTCATGAGTAGCTAAATTATCTATTCTTGGGATTATGTTCAACTATTGTGTTTTGTTGATGATGTTTTTGTGTAATTTTTAGTTCTTAATGTTTGATTCCATCATTGCATGGTCTAAATAAGTTGAGATTTGTGGGTGAAAACCCCAAACTCTAGAAATCTCTCATCATCATTGAAAAATGGATGTAGGTGAACTTTTCGAAAACTATAGCATCCTTGAAAGAGGGCTATATGGGACCAAAGCATTAGTGGATAATTGTTAATATAGGTTACTTTCCTTTTCCATCTTTTAAAAAAAGGTATATGGAGAGTAGGGTATGTCATGGGCATCTTACTAGGTATATGGTTGCCCAATTGGGGGTTTGGGTGGCTTTTATTTATATGCTTGTTAGGTAATTTATAGAGTCAAGGAGTGACATTCTTTAGGATTTTATGACAAAATAGCCTCAAAGACTTTTAACCTATCATACTATTTCATTAACAATTAGAACTTATACCAAACCATCCTAATCCATGCACAACTTGCCCTTCGGTAGATATAATCCCAAGATCCCTCTTAAATTGAATACTAAAACAAAAAGTACTATTATAGTTTGTTGGGTGACTTGGTATTGATAAAATCCTATTCTAAATCAAACCCCCCGCCCCCACTTTACATTATGTGTTTTATGTTGCGTACACTTTAGATATCCTTTTAGTAATCTTAATACCCATAGGACTCGAAATCTAAATCTCGTTTCTCATGAATTCCACATTAATGAAAGTTGAGCTATTGACAACTACCGTCTTCTACCACTTTAGATGATATAGGTTAGCGTTATCATATATCCTCATCAATGTCATCATAATCATCTTTTGGTCTTGTCGGGCATGTATATATCATCTTAATCATCCTCTGGCCTTATCGGGGAATATATGTATCATCATAATCATCCTCTGATCTTTTTGGGCATATATGTATCATCATAATCATCCTTCATTCTTATCGGGCATGTATGTGTCATTATAATCATCCTTCGTCCTTGCCGGGCATATGTATATCATCACAATTATCCTTCAGCCCTGCCGAGAATATATATATGTATATATATATATATATCATCATCAATATGTCAAATAGCATACTTAATTGAATAACCATGAACATAATATGTTAACATGATCAATAATAGTAATCGAAATTGTAAGTTATAGATAACCAAAAGCATGAATACTAATATAATCACTAAGCATTATCTTTATCATGATACATAACATATTCGTCAATATAGTTAATAAACATAATCAATAAAAATTATCATGACATAGGTAATAACTTATAAATAGCCTAATTAATGGTTTTTCATTAGCATAATAGATGGCTTATCATTGGCTTAATCAATATCCAATCCATAGCTTAATATATAGTTTATTCATAGCATAATCAATAACTTAATCGCCAATGTGGTCATTAAGAATGACCCCTAACATGAACATAGCATAAACACTAATATGTTGATAAGCTTGATCACTAACATAGTTAATAGATCATTTGTTAGCTCAATCAAGAGTATAATTTATGACTTAGTAAATATTATAATAAAGGGCTTATTCAGTAGTATATTTGGTAGCCCAATCCACATAAAAAACAATAGCATAATCAATGGCTCATCAATAACATAAGATTAATACATAACTCATTTATATAATACTCGTTAACCATTACTTTTAACATCATTCATCATAACCAACAAGTAGTAAGGTGTCCAAATATCACGGCAATAACCATCTCCCTAGATGTACACAAATGTATCAAAGGGTCTTCAATAACTATCACAAGTCTTGGTCTAAGATGGGTTAAATATCCCACCTCTAAATCCCCAAAATCATTTACCAAGCAATGTCTACCTCATACTAAGCTAATGACACGACCCAAACCAGGCCTTGTCGTATAGGAATCTCAAGTCCAATAAGGACCATAGACCACCCTCGATACCAAAACCAACCAACTAACCAACATATACTCTGAGTTGGATGAATTCCAAACATATAACAAGATAGATTAATTCAAATTGTAATGACTTTGGGATAGGTCAATAACCGGGACAAACCCAACCAAGTCAAATCAACTAATAGCAACCCAAACCTAACAATAACCAAAAACATATCCATTCGATACCCAAGTTCACAGTTGTCCATACAAGCCTCTAAACAATGACCAAGAATATCTAGTCGGGATATGCCCCCGACCATAGCCAAAAACAAATTTCAAGAGAATAGTAAAAGCATAAGGCAAACCATAACATGAAATGGGCCATTCGATGAATGGAAACTTACCACTTTAATCTGACTCAAGTTGTCCCTAAATCACCAAGTCACTAAAAAAAAGTGTGACAGTATGGCCAGTTCATGCATCACGTAGGGATACAACGCCCAAAGATGGGTTAACGGGTGAATGCTAGCTTGTACTCAGGATTAAGGATAAAATAATTCCATTATTCAAAATCAAGTTAAATAACCATATCTAATCGCATACATATATATTATGTTGGGAAAGGGAACCTAGTTTAGAATGCATTTGAAATATTAACCTGGGTCGTGTAGCTTTACCGTCATAATCCACTCATAGGATATATGGGTCCACTATTACCCCCTAGATGGACCCTAGTTCATGTAGCCACACGAACTAGAGATATCATAGGGGTAGAGGATTCCCTTGTACCCGTCGCCCTCTATGATACATATGTTCGTGTATGTACTTAGGAGATTCCCTTGTATCCTACAAGTACGTGCTCATCAATACCAATCCTCATGTCGACAAACATGAGTTTCTAGTGTTAACCTTTTAGACTCACACCTTCACAGCTAGCTATCATAACCCGATATTATTTTTCAATTAAAACATTTAACACATAATCAAACCACTCATTCCAGAAGTCAATTATTAAGGCATTATAAAATGGTATTGTCATACTGACTATAGCTTGCAAGAGATTTCATTAGCCAATGCTTAAGGGGATTCCCATGTACCTCGCAGACTCCATTATAAAAATCAGTTGGGGGATTCTCGTATACCCCATAAGGTTTTTGTTATAATTTCACTTTGGAGATTCTCATGTACCCTACAAGGTTTTAAAACCATTGATAAGTGGTAAAGTTACCACTCAATTGCACTCAACAATTGTGCACACTACAGTGATTTGAATGCATAAGTGAGACAAATTGGTGATTAAATTCACTAATTTCCACATTTAGTAGGAATACAAGTTTGGGGAATAAAGATGTTGATTTGAGTTGAAAAGGACCAAAAAAGAGACAAAACTATAGCTGGAAAACCTGAAGTAGAAGAAAGACTCAGTTACCATGATCGTAGTCTATGGGTCACGATTATGGTAAATCAAGTTGGTCAAAGTGTTGCAATCGTGGTGTCCTTACCAAAGTTGCGGTAGTTGAGATCGTAAATAAGCTATAGTGATTGCGGCTAAGTGAGAAATGTACCTAGGGATAGTTTTGTAAATTCATGCATCCAACCCCAATTCCTTTTAAAAACTAAAACCCTTTTTTAGGCATTCTGCACTATTAAATTATTTTGAATTTGATGTAAAAAACACCCTAATTTGGGTAATAATTGTATTTTAATGTTGGAGGCTTTGAACTTAGCATATTTGAAGAATGGATGCTTCGAACAATCCTATGGTATATTTTTCTCTCTTTTCTTCAAGAGTTGCTAAACTTTCATTGTCTTGGGATTATTTTGACTAAGGTGCAATTATGTGTGGGTTGTGATGTATTTATGTATATGCTAGTTTGTTGATGATGGGTTTTACCATTGCTTGGTTATATTAGTTGGGATTTTTGGGTGAAAGCCCCAAATACCCAAATTGGGTTTATGGGTGAAAACCCCAAATTCTAGAAAGCTTAAACCATCCTTGAAAGAGGGGTTTGGGTGAACTTTTAGAAAACATATCATCCTTCAAAGAGAGATATGGGTGACAAGGGAATGGTAGAAAATTAAAGGATGTATTTTGCTAATTTTTCTATCTTAGACATAAGGGTGAGTAATGGGTTGACTATATCTTGGGCATCTTCCTAGAAATAGGGATGCCCAATTGAGGTAGTAGATGGTTGTAGTGACACACTTTTTAGGTACTCGAAAGGGTCAACGAGTGAAATTCTTGAGGTTTTGTTGAAAAACTAGCCTCAAGGATCTTATACCTAGCCTACCACATTGTTGGTAACTAGTAAGTGCACTAAATTTTCTTGCACCCATGTATAACTTGCCCTTAGGTAGACATGATCCCAAGATTCTTCTCATATCGAATTTAAAACACAATTGTTGTTTAATTTTGTTGACTTGAGTGGCTATTGTCAAACACTTTCCAACAAAACCAAACCTCTTATTTTTTTTCATGAGTTTTGTTTTATTCACATTGCGGGTAGCTTTTTAGTATCATTTAACACCCATAGGACTAGAATTCTAATTTCACTCCTCGTGGATTTATCCTCAATATGATTTGAGCTATTGACAGTGATTGTCCTCAACCAATTTTAATGATATAGGTGAGTGTTATCAAAATGACGTTGTTGCCAAGGAGTGAAATTTAGTTTTCACTTGTGTGGTGTTTAGTGTTACTTTGAGTACACCCGTAGTGGTTTTATATTTATTTTGGTTGTTATTTTTGTTTACCTTTTTTGGTGATTCCCATAGTGTTCACAAAACTATGATTGACAATACAAGTGTTTTTGGATCCTTGACCTCTTGATGAAAAAGAGCAACTCAATGATATTGGACATTCAAGTGCCATCCGCATCCCTCCTACTCATGGGAATGGTGTCTTTCATATCATGAGCGTCATATTGCATATGCTACAAATAAAGGAGTTTTTTGGTGTCAATCCTATGAGGACCCCAACTTATATTTAAAGAACTTTGTAGAAGTGTGTGCACTCTTTGATATTGCACATATAACCCAAGATTCTATCTGTTTGCGCCTCTTTCTATTTTTTCTAATAAGGGAGGCAGTATTATGTCTTTTCTCTCTTCCGACTGGCTCGATTACTTTATGTGATGTATTTACTGTGAACTTTCTTTACCGGTATTTCCCAACCTCCAAAATGGTCCAATTGTGTGATGAGATCATCAACTTTGGGAAATTGAATGGAGAACCGTTGTACTAAGTATGGGAAAGATTCAACGGAAAACTTATGCAATGTCCCAACCTGAAGTCTTGGAGAAGATGTTTCTCCAAATCTTCTACTGGGATCTTGATCCTCTTAACAAAATCGTGTAAGACAATGCGGCAGGTGGATCTTTAGTAAAGTTGACTTATTAAGTGCCTACAAATTTTCTTGAGGAGGTTACCAAGCAAACCCGAGGGTGGCATACCCGAGATACCGATGTACCAAAAGGATCTCCTACTACTTCCACAGTTGATAAGGAATAGAGAAAGAGAGATGAGGAGAGAGAGGAGAATATGGCAAAAATGATGATGGAATTGGAGCTTTTGATGAATCATGTGATGGTTACCCACAAAGGCAGTGGATGTCATCGTATTTGAGGCCTATGATGATGAAGAGGCCATGAATATTGATGAGGATATTCAGTATTTGTCCAATTATTTTGGGGTTCCCTCCCCACCTATCAAAGGCAAGGTGGGAACCAAGGTTGGAATGAAAGAGGATAGAGATTGTCACCGTGATTAGAGAGATAGAGATCGTGACTATGATCATTATGTGTCTCCTTATGAACGAGCAAGGAAAAAAAAGGTAGCTTTGTCGACCCTGATAAATGCAAAACTGAAGATGTCTTGGCAAGAATTTTGATAAAAGTGGAGGGAACGGACAAAATGGTCCATGAAATAAAAGGGGATTTTTTCACAACTCAACCAAACGGTTGTGTCCCACTCTGCTTCTATAAAAAAATTGGAAACCCAAAATAGAAAAATCTCTACTCAAATGAATGTAAGATTAAAGGTGGGTCTTCCTAGTGACACCATTCTGAACCCAAAAAATGAAGCTCAAATATTGGCAATAGTAACTAGGAGAGGGAAGAATCTTAGTAATCATTCGGATGAAGTTCAGGAAGAAAATATTGGTGCAAAAGACCCCAATATTGATCACATGAATATAAAGAAAAGGGTTATGGTTGAGAAAAGAGAAGAAACCCTAAAATCTCAACAATAAGGGGATGAAAAAGAATCGGTGGAAGTTGATAAAGAGGTGGTAGAAAATTACAAGCCACAAAGTGATGTATTTCCCACCATTCAAATCCCTCCTCCATTTCCACAAAGGCTTAAGAAAAAAAAAGGGAATAATAAGCTCAAGAAATTCATGGTCAAGCCTAGCAACCTCTCTATCAATATCCCGTTGCTTGAGTTGATACAAGAAATTTTGAGATATGCTAAGCTTATAAAGAGATTGATGTCAAAAAAGAAGATGGTTGAAGGTGACACCAATGAAGTCACTGATGTTTCATAGAAACACGGCACTTTCGATTCTTAAAATCATGAATTTATGCATGTACTTAGGTTATTTTACTGGATATGATCCACTTTTGTGTTTATTGCACATAAAATGGATCTAAAAGAGTGTAGGGATAAAAATTGAAGAAGAAAACCTTAACAAACCATGTGTCAGTAAGGTATGAGTCTCCTTATGAGTCATCAACACTTCAAACAACTCAGAGGCTGAATCGTATGAAAGACAGAAACCAAGAAGCAAAAGAAAAACAAAGTCTTGAGAAGATACAATGCGACCATCTGAGTCATAAACAAGGATACGAGCCATATGAAAAAATCGTACACATAACAGAATCCAAAGCTACCACCCCGAGTTAAAGTCTCCAAAGTATATGAGTCGAAAGTCTGAGTATGACTCATATAAGGAAACCATAAGCAGACTAGTGTCCAAAGCTTAGAAAATAAGAAGTCCCACATAGATATGAGTGAAGGCCATGAGTCATATGATCAAGGTACGACTCGTGAGAAGAAGTCATATGAAGAACAGAAAGTTGAAGCCTTAGGAGATCAGACACTGAAATGGATACGAGAGGCAGGGTACAACTCATATGATGATGGTATGAGTTGGGGAGGGAGTCGTACCATGTGCCAACTTAACTTTATCTTTTCTATTTTTATTAGGATTCTGGAATAATTTTGAGATACTATAAATACCCTAGGGTTTATCTTTTATTAGGTTACGTACCTTTACATACTTTTGCATTACTTTACATACTTTTGCTTTGTTCTTAAGATTTTTGGCTTTTATTCAATAGAAGATTCCAGATTTTATTCTTCTCATTATTTTTCAATTATTTACATGCTTTCTTTATTGATTATCATGGATTGTTGCATGAACATGAGCGGCTGACTTCCCTGACTAGGGTTGTGGAAACCCTGATGGATTAACTACGTAAGAGAAGTGGCAGATTCATCTATTCTAAAGTAAATTCCATGTATCTTAATATTTTTCATATAAATTGATCTCGAAGCGACTGTAGAAGATTAGGGATAGCCTGTATTTGTAAATATTCTCACAAGGTAGTTTGTGATTAGGAAAAGAGGATTAAGATAGTAATTTGAGATTCACCTCCATTATTATTATTCTGCCATCTCATCTAATCAACTCAAGACTTAAAAGGTAAGATTTAAACTTTAGTCATAGAAAAGTATCAATAAGGCGATGCCCTGAGACTCACAAGGTAAAGGGTGAGATTTATCAACACATTCATAAGACTATTGATAATACATAACTTGTTGACTTTACATGTAGAGCATACTTACGGAGTTACAAATCCAGGAGGAACACAGTCATAGTGTTTGTCTTCTATTATTTACATATCAAAGCACATAAGTTTGGTTACTACTTACTATTTACTTCAAAAATCCCCCATTTACTTTTTTGCACTGCTCGTGAATTACTTAAAGTTAAGCAACTATTCAGCATTTTCCCTATGGGTTTGACCCCAACCTAGTTGGGTTCTATTTTTGTTTGAAGACTACATTATACTTTATTTGGAGGTGTAATTTGGGCGACATCAAATTTTGGCACTATTGCCGGAGAAGACAGTGTAATTTATTGGTTAGGGTTGGTGAAGCTTGCGGGTTTTTTCTTTCTATTTTTGATTTGACATATGCCGGTGTATGTCAAACACTATGAGAAGAGGCTATCCCTTACTCCCTTTTGATTTATAGCCAGAGAAAATCCTTCAAATACTAAAAAGGATATCAGGATCAATTTGTGAAGGGGTTCAAGACCCTCCACCTATTGATCCAAATGCGGCACTCCCGTATGTCCCACTTGATCTACAGAATGTTGTAGATCTATAGATGAAACATCTTCTAAAGAGAGAAAGAAGAAAAACTGAAGAAGCTCGATTAGCAAAAGAGGTTGGGTTGGCACAATAAAGAGGACTAGCCAGACCTCGACAGGGAGCTGATCATCGGGTGCAGAAAGGCAGAGTTCCATTGATTCCTAAATATCAACACTAGACCCATATAAGGAAGAAGAAGAAGATATGGGTTATGTTGAACCTGTTGAGATCAGAGCTATCATTCCTCCAGCTTTACCCCACAATGTGAAGTTTGACATTACTAGTGCTATAATCTAACTGTTGAACTCAAAGGGTGTATTTTTAGGAGAAGCAATTGATGATACAAATCTGTATATTGCTAACTTTATTAGGATCTGCACATCGTATACTAATTTGGGAGTGAATCAGGATGCTTTAAGACTAAGGTATTTCCCATTTTTGCTGACTGGAAAAGCATCACTATGGTTAGGGAAACTTTCGGGAGGTTCAATCACTACTTGGCATGAGTTTCAAAAATAGTTTCTGAACATATTTTTCCCTCTTAAAAGAATGATACAGTTAAAAGATGAAATATATAACTTCAAACAACTATATGTAGAATCTTTGTATGAAGCATGGTTTAGATTCAAGAAGAATTTGAGCATGGTTCCTAATCACATAATTAAACGATCAAATTTGTTGGAAATTTTCTACAGATCACCACATATCAATTCACAAGAAATGTAAAATACTATTTCAAGAGATGCGTTTATGCATCTTCGATGTGAATTTGCACAAGAGATGTTAGATGATATTTTGGTGACCAATCGAGTATGGCACACTAAAGATATAAAATTTGGTGTAGGTGCTAATGTTATTGGGGCAGCTAGCGATTACAGAGCAAGCCATGATTTTGTTTCACAAGAGGTTTCTTAACTTCAAATAGATATTGGGCTTCTCATAAAGTAATTTACAACATTGGGTGCTGAGAAAGTGAATGCAGTTAGGGAAAAGAGTTCTACTTCTAAAACTTTTGATTGAATATGAAGAGAAATCAAAGTATATTGATCATAGGATGGAGAATTTATTAGGCTAGGGGCAAGGGAATCAAGGTCGAAACTATTATACGGATAAATATAGAGAAAAAAGTAAAGAGAGAAGGTGATTGACAGCAAAAAGATGACTACAATGATAAGAGTGACAAGTACATTCCACCAGGTAGCTGTGATTCAAAATCTAGAATAGAGGCAATGTTTTTGAAATCGGTCAAAGGGAAAGAAAGTGAAGAGAGCTGCCTTAAAGAGATTAAGAAAGATTTGTCAGGGCTGAATCAGAAAGTTGAGTCACATATGACTACAATCAAACAACTAGACCAGCAGTATGATCAGATATTGACTAAATCATAGGCAACCTAGAACTCTTCCTAGTAACACGATTGTAAATCCAAAGAATGATGGTCTTTGCTATGCCATTACCATTCAAAGTGGTAAAACTACTATGGAACCACCTATACCCATTGTTGATGAGCAAAAGAATAATGAGGATGATGTTTATGAGGAGAGTAGTTGCAAGTAGGATATAGGAAAAGGAAAATTTGAGGAGCCTATTCTGAAGCCCATTTTGAGACTTTGCCCTCCTTTTTCACAAAGGATGAAAATAAAACAAGAGGAGGGTAAGTATTAGAAATTCTGACTACGTTAAAAGAACTATCAGTCAATATCCCATTTATAGAGGCATTGGAGAAAATACAAGGATATGCAAAATTCATGAAGGATATAATTACCAAGAAGATGTTAGGCAGTTATGATTCAGTCAACAATATTTATCATTGTAGCGTTGTAGCAATTATATCTCTGGTATAGAAGAAGGAGGATCCTAGTGCTTTCACTATACCTTGCATCATTGGATCTTTTGAATTCACTTATGCTCTATATGACTTAGGGGCTGGTATCAACCTCATGCCATTATTTATATTTAAGAAGTTAGGTCTGAGGTCTCCTACTCTAACTACCAAGAAACTCGTGATGGCATATAGGACGGTGAAAAAGCTAGTTGGTATTTTATATGATGTATTAGTTAAGATGGTTTCTTTTATCTTCCCCATTGATTTTGTGATATTGTAATGTGAAGTGGATTTTCAAGACCAATTATATTAGAAAGACCTTTCTTGACTATAGGAAGGACATTGATTGATTTGGAGCTAGGACATCTAATGTTGAGACTCAAATATGAACAGGTGATATTTAATGTGTGTAAAGCCCTAAATCATCCTGATAAGTTGAGAGTTATATTTGTGATTGATGTGTATGATAAAGATGTAGACTCTTTCCATAATGTTGATTTTGTTGCTCTTTTAGATGATGATTCTAATGTTATTATTCTTATTAAAGAGAGGTTGGGTGTTGAAATGCTAGCAGTTGTGGTCCTGAATTTTAATAGTAATGGTATTAAGGACTATGATAAGATGGTATGTGAAATCAATGGTAGTTGTTCTTAAACTTATGGCCGAAAAAGGTTGATTTGGATCTGAAGAATAGTACCACTCTACCAGCTTGTCCATTTATTTAGAAGCCACCCATCTTAGAGTTGAAGTCTGTTTATTCTCATCTGCAATATGCATTTTTAGGAGCTAATAATACTTTTTTGATAATCATTTATGTTAACTTAGGTGAATTAGAAGTAGAAGCTTTGTTGTCAGTGCTACAAAGATTTAAGAGCTTCATAGGTTGGACCATTGCATATATTGTAGGTATATCGCCTGGTATTTGTACTCATAAAATTCAGCTTGAGATGGATTTTATTCCAAGTATAGAGCATCATCTTTAACTCAATCCTCCTATGTAGGAGGTGGTGAAGAATGAGATAATCAAGTTGTTGGATGGTGGTGTAGTTTATCCTATTACTGATAGTAAGTGGGTTAATCCGGTACAATGTATTCCAAAGAAAGGTAGTATTACTATTTTGCCCAATGAGAAGAATGAGCTAATATTGATGAGACCAGTCACAGGATGTTGAGTGTGCATGGATTATAAAAAATTAAACGTATGGACTCAGAAGGACAATTTTACCATGCCCTTCAAGGACTAAATGTTAGACAAGTTAGCGGGCATAGGATGGTACTATTTTCTTGATGGGTATTTAGGATATAACCAAATTACTATGCACCCAAAGACCAAGAGAAGACAGCCTTCACTTGTCCTTATAGGACCTTTGTATTCAGATGTGTGCCATTTGGGTTATGCAACACTGCAGCCATATTTCAGAGACATATGACATCAATCTTCTCTAACATAGTAGAAGGCATAATCGAAGTATTTATGTTTGATTTTTTAATTTTTGGTGATTCTTTAGATAACTGCTTAGTTCACTTTGGTGAATGCTCTTAAAAGGTGTGAAGAATGCAACTTAGTACTTAATTGGGAAAAGTGTTTTTTTATGGTCAAAGAAGGTATAGTGCTGGGATACAAAATTTTAAAAGGACGTATTGAGGTAGATAAAGCAAAAATTAAAGTGATTGAGAAATTACCTCCACCAATTTCTGTGAAGGATGTTCAGAGATTTTTAGGTCATGTTGTGTTTTATAGGCGGTTCATCAAGGATTTCTTACAGATTGTCAACCCTCTTTGTAGGATTCTTGAGAAAAAGGTGAAATTCGATTTTACGAAAGCATGTATGAAGGCTTTTGAGTGTTTGAAAGATAAGTTGATGACTGCTCCTATCATTGTATATCCAGATTAGTCCTTGCCTTTTGAGATTATGTGTGATACAAGTAGATTGTCCTTAGGGACTTTAATAGGTCAACAAAAAGAAAAGATCCTTCATCTCATCTGCTATGCTAGCAAGGAACTAAATCCTGCTCAAAATAACAACACTGTGACTAAACAAGAGTTGTTGGTAGTAGTTTTTGCTTTTGAGAAGTTTAGGTCTTATTTGATTGGGACAAAGGTGATTGTGCACACTGATCATGCAGCATTGCAGTACTTAATAACAAAAATAGATGTGAAGCCTAGACTAATAAGGTGGGCGCTATAGCTGTTGGAATTAAATTTCGAGGTCAAGGAAAGAAAAGGCACTGGGAATTAATATGCGGATCACTTGTCTAGACTTGAGGATGAAGCTTTGCAGAATATTGAAAATGGGCTAGAGATTGATGAGAGTTTTCTAGATAAGAAGATATTGGTAGCTTTTCAATATCTAATTCCATGGTTTCCAGACTATGCAAATTCCCTAGCAGGTGATCTAATTCCAGAAGAACTTTTCTTTCAGTAGAGAAAGAATTTTATGCATGAGGTATGGAAATTTTTCTGGGATGAGCCTTATGTATTTAGAATTTATGTACATGGGATTATTTATAGATGCATACCCAAGGTGGAGATAATTAGTATACTTGAGTCTTGCCATTCTTCACCAGTTGGGGTTATCATGGAGGAACCCGTAGAGCCCACAAAATCTTGCAATGTGGGTATTATTGGCCAACAATCTACAAAGATGCGCATGATTTTGCTTCTGATTGTGATCAATGTCAACAACAAGGTAACATCTCTAGATGCCATGAACTTCCTATAACTCCTATCTTAGAATTGGAATTGTTTGATGTATGGGGTAGAGACTTCATTTGTCCTTTTGTGAGTTTGTTTGGCATGAAGTATATATTTATAGCTTTGGAATATTTTTCTAAATAGGTGGAAGAAATTGCGCTTCCAAATAATGAATCTTGTAGTGTCACTACATTCTTAAAAAGAACACTTCTTTTCTCGACTTCGCAAGCTATGTGCTATCATTAGTGACGGTAATTCACATTTTTGTAATCGTCTATTAAAAATTTTTCATGAGAAATATGGATTAAAGCACAAGGTGGCAACACCTTATCATCCATAGAGTAGTGGCAAGGTTGAGGTGTCCAATAGGGAAATCAAGTCTATCTTGGCAAAGACAGTGAATGACAATAGGAATGATTGGTCATGAAAATTATATGATGCATTATTGGCTTATCAAATAGCATTCAATACTCTAATAGGTGCTTCACCTTATTATCTAGTTTATGGAAAGGCTTGCCACTTGCCTATTGAACTTGAAGATAAAGCACTGTGGGCTTTGAAGAAGCTAAATTTTGAGTGGCAAGATGCAGCCAAGTCAAGGATAAATAATATGAATGAGTTGGATAAATTTTGGCTTTGGGAGTATTAAATATCTATGCTTTATAAGGAAAAGATGAAGCTACATCATGATTGCAAAATTGAGAAAAGAATCTCCGAAAAAGGTGACCAGGTATGGCTCTACAACTCAAGTCTTCTCTTGTTTCAAGGTTAGTTGAAGTCTAGATGATATGGTCCCTTTACTGTGCTTAGAGTGTTCCCATATGGTACTTTGGAATTAAAGAGGGATGGAAAATCCCCTTTCAAGGTAAATGGTAAATGAGTAAAGAATTATATGGGTATCACTAAGGAAATTAATATAATTTTTTACATGGACCTTGGTGAATTCTGAGTAACCCAGGTGATTATGTCGTGCCACAGTGTTTAATCAAGCATTGTATGGGAGGCAATACATAAGGCTAGTTAGTGAAATTGAGTATCCAACTTAGCCATGTCGTGTCACAATGTTAAATCAAGCTGTGTGTGGGAGGCAAACTATTTTTTTCTACTTATTTATAGGGTAATATGTTTGTTCAGTGTGCAGGACTAAAGATAGCAGAAAATATCCAGAAAATTTCAATAAGTTCTGTCATACAGACTCTATAAAAGTCATATATTGATGGTACAACTCATAGTAGGAGTTTTAAGGACCTAGAAGCAAATTCAAAATCAAGTAAAAGTTTCTAGAATGGATACAATTTTCAAAATGAGTCGTACCCTCAAGGTACAACTCATCACATTAAGTCATATCCACTTCAGAACCCAGGTAAGGTTCCAGGAATATACGAGTATAATAATAGACTCGTAAGCCTGGGTACTAGTCGTACACACAACTCATACCCATGCTTACTAGGTCAGGGTCACGAGTTAACCCAACCCAGCAATTGACTTAAAAAGAAATAAGGGTAGCCAACGGGAACCCGATATCCAAAACTCAAACCGCACCATTATTAATGGAATTTAGAGATTCTAACTCACAAAATCAATTTAAAACAATCTAACTTAACTAATATCTTTCTCAGATTCTTCACTTTGCACGAATTAAACATAAATTTTGGGGAAGAATAAGTGAAACTTCTAGCAACGTAATTTCTCAATTATTCAAGTAAGTTTCAAACTCAAAGTTTTTTTATTTCAAGATGATATTGTTAATGTGTGGTATAGTAAACTTGCTTTGAGTTCATTTCACATGTGGGTTACTTTTTGATACCCTAGTTTATAGGTTTTAGGTTGAAAATGGGAATTAGGGATGAAAGTGGCTTTGGTGTTGGTATTAGGTGTTTTTGGGACTAGAATTAGGTAATATTGTTACATAAAGTAGAGGGTATATTGGGAATTTTAAATTTGATTCAAATTGAAAGTTGAACTTCTATGTTACAGTGGATATGAGAATCCTTACAACTAGTGCCCATTGGTAACAGGTCATAATCAGAATCGTACCCACTGAAAACATACAAGATTAACTAAATGTTAGTTCTAGTATGGGTATGGCTTACCTAAATGAATCGTACCCAAGATATACGACTCATACAAGGTAATCGTATTGAATTGGGAGGATTTATATTTTTGAATTATGTTTTTGACTTACTAACAAGTGTTGGTAACAATTCATACCTTAGCTTATGACTCAATAGGAGGACTCATAAGCAATCCAGTGAACACCTATGCATACACTATGTACCATAAGACTCGATCATATGAGTCGTACCTAGTCAATACGACTAGTTCCCCCACTAGTACCCTAACCAGAACTGGCACAACTGAACTTTCATTTCTTATTTTTTCTTATTTTTCTCTATTTACTTACTAATGAATGTGTAATTTTAGGTACAATGCCTCCGAAAAATGCATCTTCATCCAAACAAATTCCTAAAAGGGAAATAAAAAGGCACAATCATCCAATTCTGAGGCTACTGAGTCTTCTACCAATAATAATTAATTATATGAATATACACAGAAAGGCAAGGTTGACCCAAAGTCACAAAAGGGTTCGAAAGTCAAAAAGATAACAGCTCCAGAGGACATACCTCCACGGGGTTCAAGGAGGAAGAATAATACTATTTCTCCTCCTCATACACCTCCACCTTTAGATACAGATGATGCTGAATCTAGTTCTGAAGAAGTGAGTTTTAAGAATGTTGATGCTGTGAAAGAATTGAATGATGTACCTCTAATCGACATAAATCACCCTCTATTATCCATCACGACTGATTCGGTGCCCGCTGTTGAATGGTGGGGGTACCCCTGAATGCAGTAAATATATAATAACGGTCTGAGCAGACTCAAGATCGAGAAGAAAAAAAGAAACTTGTACCATGAGTAATGTTTGATTACTATTGGGATGACAGAAATTCCAAGGTTCAAATAGCAGCTCAGAAAATATGGTTTTGAGTGGATGACCCGAGCACCCGGATGATATAGTCCTACTTTAGTACGAGAGTTCTAAGTAGCATATAAGGGAGAGTTGTAACATAAGGTCAGTTATAGAAAGGTGGAGACCCTATTTCCTCTTAATTATTTGGGGTGTGAGGGTTGATGTATTTGGGAGCACTATTTGGAAATTTTTATATGGACCGAATTATCAACCACTGGTAAATACTGAGGAAATGGACTACAATCTAGAGGAGATAAGAAAGATTGCTCAAAAATAGCTGGGTTCAGAGGAGAAGATGGTCTTCTTTAGATAGATTGCGGAGATAATATCTATGAATGAAGAAAATGCAGTGTGGGTAGTTGGTTGCCCGAGTGTCACCTCACAAAAAATTGAGAAGCATACCCTCAACTTTTAGGGTAAGGTATGGTGAACAATGGCTCACCACATGTTGTGTCCTACTACTGGGGATAATATATTGAGTCCTGTATGAGAAACAATGAGAGCCAGATTTATAGCCAGTTATGAGTTTGACATTGGAGTATTCCTAGCTCAGGAGAGGAGAGACTGGGTTGTAAGGGTGAAAAAATTTCATTGGCTTACCCCTGCATAATTATACATATGGGAGAAAAGGATCTTTTGGGTATTGAAAAGATGATGGAGGCCATAAAAATCTTAGATTGGGGCCTAATCAGAGACACAACCAACCCTATCTCCAGGCAGGCGCGGCAAGGAGCTGATATGCTTTTAGAGATTTTTAGATAGACTAGTCAGACTAAGTCTTCTGAGATTGCTGAGACTGTAGGGGCGGATGGCTAAACTAATACTTACACACTTCAGCCACATAGGGTATATCTAGTACCCTTTCTCCAATTCAGTCTGTACCACCGTGTCTGAAAGGTACACCTCCTAGTTTTTTTCTGATTTTGCAGGTCATATGGAATGAGAAAATGATGAGACTGGGCACTTTGGAGGCCAAAGTTTGACATATGGAGGGTTGCATAAAGCCTTGGGTTGATACTTATTTGGCGAGTCAAGATAAACAAGTGTAGCTGCAACTGGATGCATTTGAACTAAGGATAATGCAGTAGTTGGGTAGCAGCAAAACCCCGTATATTATGATGGTGAAGGCCAAGGTGGTAGAGATTAGACAGATGGTTGAAGGGTTATATATCAGACCAGTTATACCAGAGCCTAAGATTGCAATATTTATACCTGATATTTAGGTCCCAAATATTTGGGCTATTCTGGTTTTGATAGAGGAGACCCAAAAGAAGTGAAGAGAGAATAAGAGAAGAAAGTATGAAGAGAAAGATGCAGCAAAAAAAGCCAAGGCAGGCAGCATACAGGATGAGTTGGGCCAACAGATACAGGTTCGTGAGATATTTGCTAGAGTCGGTGGTTTGAGACCACCAACTATTGAAGCTAAGAAGGACGGTGTTATGCCTCTGACTAATGTTGCTGATGTAGTCCCCATAGCTGATGGGATGCATGTTGAAGAGAGTGGGACCTGATCTAAGGGCCTACGTGCTGATGTTGTTGAGTTGGCGCCCTTAGCGCAAAAGTATAACCTCTCATCCTTGCTTTATATTTTTTAACACAGGGGACAGTGCAAGAATTTTTAGATGGTGTTGGGGGTGTATATCTGATTTTGAATTTCTGGGAGTAGCTGAAAAGTATAAATAGTTAAAGTCTGTTATGACTTATAGGTTTAGTGCTGAGAAATAGCTGAGATAGGGAGAAAATTTGTACCTATTGTACACGATGGATTTTTACTGATCTTAAAATTAATTTGTAATAAATTGTGATTTATGATTTTGGAAACATAAAATAATTATGAATTTGAAATAATTATGCTGAAAGTATTTATGTTAATCTGAATTGTGTTTCTGAATTGAGTTAAAAATTTGAGACCCCTCCAAAATTTTTTAGAACTATGTGATATGAGTATGTGTGAGATTTTTGTGAATCTGATAATGAAATTATTATTTAGGATAGAACAACTAGGGAAAACAGTTGCATAACAAGATAACTAGTACTTAGCAATATAACCATGTGTGAGTGTGTGTAAGGTATTACTGATCTCCCGGTGTGTTGGAGTCTAGAACTTACCCGGTTGCTTTTACCTAGGTCCAAGATGGTTGAGCCGGAAATGATCATAGGACATTTTTTATTGTAAGTCCACTCAAGCCTAAATGCAAAACTAAATAAAATATTTATCCCTTTGATCCAAATATTTGAGCCTAATGCCCCATTTCTTTGATTATACCAATTTCACCTTCAAGTTTCCCTTACATGAACCTGCTTTGGCCCTGGTCCTCCTTGGACATTTTCTACCACAACTCAGGAAAATCGGATAAGTTAAGGGTGACTAATATAGGGGTGTGTCGGAGAAAATGAGTGTGAAGAAAGAGGTGTAAAAGAAAAGTTAATGGAAAAGGACAGGTGCGGGTAAAATAAAAGAAAATTGAAAATTGTATTCCCTTATGTTTCTCCGTATGCTAAATCATTATACACAGTTGAGTTTTGAAAAGTTAAACTTATAAGGGGAATAAAATGGTTGAAAATTGAATTCAAAATCACTGCCATAGGTATCTTATGATCTTTTTGTTGAAGCATCGTTTTTAGGTTTTGAGATAGTTTTTGATTTTGCTTGCCTGAGGACACACTGAAGTCTAAGTTGAGGGTGTTGATGTGTCATGGAAACATGGCATCTTCGATGCTTAAAACCATGAATTTATGCATGTACTTAGATTGTTTTAGTAGATATGATGCACTTATGTGTTTATTGATGGTAAAATAGGTCTACAAGAGTGTGGGGATGAAAATGGAAGAAAAGGACCTAAGAAGACCAAATGTCATCAAGGTACGAGTCTCCTTATGAGTCATTAATACTTTATACAACTCGGATGTTGACTCGTATGAACAACAAAAACCAAGAAGCAAAAGAAAAACAAAGTGTTAAGAAGATATGATGCTAGCCTTTGAGTCATAAACAATGATAGGATTCATATGAAAAAACCATACATATAATAGAATCCAAAGCTACTACCCATATTTGAAGTCTCAGAAGTATACGAGTTGGAAGTCTTAGTACGAATCGTATAAGGAAATCATAAAAAGAATAGTGCTCAAAGCTTAGAAAAAAAGAAGTTCTAGTGGTATATGAGTAAAGGACATAAGTTGTATGGTCAAGGTATGACTCATGAGTAGAAGTCGTATAAAGAACAAAAAGTTGAAGACTTGGGAGGCCAGTCATTGGAATGGATACGAGAGGTAGGGTATGACTCATATGATGACAGTAGGAGTTAAGGAGCTAGTCGTAACATGTGCCGACTTAACTTTACCTTATCTATTATTATTAGGATTTTTAAGTATTTTTGAGATGCTATAAATACCCTAGGGTTTATATTTTATTAGGTTACATACCTATACGTACTTTTGCATACATTAGCATTACTTTAGATACTTTTACTTTGCTCTTGAGATTTTTGGTTTTATATTCAATAGTAGATTTTGAATTTTATTCTTCTCATTATTGTGCAATTAATTACATGCTTTCTTTATTGATTATCATATATTGTTGCATGAACATGAGCGGATAACTTCCCTAACTAGGGTTGTGGGAACCTTAGCAGATTAACTATGTAAGGGAAGTGAGAGATTCATCTATTCTAAAGTAAACTACATATATCTTAATCTTCTTTGTATAATTGACCTCGAAGCTACTGTAGAAGCTTGGGGATAGATTGTATTCATAAATATCCTAACAAGGGAGTTTGTGATTGGGAAAAAAAGATTAAGACAATAATTTGAGATTAACTTCCTTTATTATTATTCTGTCATCTCATCTAATGAACTCGAGGCTCAAAATGTAAGAGTTGAACTGAAGTCATAGTCAAGGAGAAATAATGTGATCCCTTGAAACTCACAAGGTAAAGGGTAAGATTTAACAATACATTCACAAGACTGTTGACAATACATAGCTTGTCGACTTTACATGCAGAGCAGCAGGATAGGTGGGTTGAATATGAGAAAGTTACAGAGTTAGAAAGCTAGGGGAGCATAGTCCTAGTGTTTGTCTTCTATTTTTTATAATTCTAAGCATGAAAGTTTGGCTACTATTTACTATTTACTTCCGAAATCCCCCATTTATTTTTCTACACCATTCATGAATTATATCAAGTTAAGCAACTATTCAGCATCTTCCCTGTGGGTTTGACCCTAACCTAGTTGAGTTCTATATTTATTTGACGGACACTTTATACTTTATTGGGAGGTGTAATTTGGGTGACATCCGTTATCCATAGGTGTAGTGATATCAGAGAAGAGAAATGGCGGAAAAGAAAGAGAATCCCAGGGCCTTTCCCATTCATGCACGATCGGGACACATAATTTGAAACAAATTTATATGACCTTGGTGCAAATATTAATCTCACACCTTTTGCAATATATCGGAGTCTTGGATTGAGTACCCCCACTCCGACGTCAATGAAGCTCTTGATGGCGGACCGGTCCATAAAGAAACCAATTGGCGTTTTGTTCGATGTATTGGTAAATGTGGATAAATTCGTACTTCCAGTGGATTTTGTGGTGTTATATTGTGAGATGGACAAAGAGGTGCCTATTATCCTAGGTCGACCTTTCCTTTCTACTGGAAAGGCTATTGTAGATTTGGAGCTTGGGGAAATAAGGTTTAGAGTCCATGAGGGTAAAGATCATATTGGGTGGGGAAAAAAAAAAAAGCAACCCATGGATCCTAAGGTTGTGTCATTGGTAGGTGTTGAGGATGAGGAAGTGAAGAATGGGTCCCTCGAGGATCCAACTTGAAAAATATGGAAAACATCATGCCACGATGATAACTAAGATGCTATGTGTGAGGCAACCCATAAATGCCTTGAAAGTGGCTCATATCTATTATTTTTAACTTTTTAAGGTAGATTTTAATTTTATCATTTGATTAATCCATGAATTTGTTGTACTATGGAGTGTGTTGAATGGGTTTGAAAAGGGGAAAGTGTGAAATTTTTGCATGTTGGACTAAACAGGGAAAAGTGTGCCAAAATTGAGTAATGAGCTGAATTGGGGAAAATAGAGGTGCAAAAATGCCCTAAGTTACCACGATCCCGAGACCTTGTCCAAGATTGCAGTCACCCACATTCCCGTAATTGTTAACCCCTGACTTTGATCGTGGTGAGATCAATTTTTAGACCATCTGAATTCCCCATTTCCCTCACACTCCCTTCTCAACTTCTCTAAAATTGCTCCCACTTTTGGGCATATTTCTAGGCATTCAAAGGAATTAGAGTGTCCCTCTTGTATCATTACCTTCAGTAGGTGTTTTGAATTCATGCTTTCATCATTAAAATTAGGCCATAGAATGCATGCTATAGGGAAGTCCTAACTCGGTGTTTTTCGTTGTTAAATATACATTGCAATAAACGTGTGTGGTGGTTAGATGCTATAATATGGTGTGCACATAAGTGTGGAATTCTTGAGTACTAAAAATATGTGTAAAATAGAGAAAATTAAAGGGTGCACACTAAGTGCTCGATCAATTTCCCAGATGATTATTCATTAATGGTTTTAAGGGCATAATCGAGTACCTAGTAGTATTGTTCAGTAATGTTAGTGTAAATTCTTGTTATAGAACATGTTTTGGCTTGAAATTTGAACTTTTGGACATTGAATATTGTGGCTCAAAACCAATCTTAGATACTGCAATCGCAGTCATCAGTATCATGATTGCAGACCTATGGCTCGCTATCACGGTAATTGAGGATGATTTTCAATATAAGACAAAAATCCCGCACTTCAAATTTTTGTCCAAACACTACGACGTAGCCATCCCATGAGCTTTAGTGAACAACATGGCTTAGTTTACGCATGTATATGTTAATTATTAATGCCGTTGCATTTTTCTCTAGCTTTTTAGGATCATATCACTAAAGAATATGACCAAGTCTGATTCATGGTACTTGAATGCCACACTCTTTACAATAGTGATCTTCTGAGGATTAAGTTACTCTCAAAGAGAGAAATATGCTAGGAGAAAGTGCTTGAAAAGTTTTCGACATTTCATGATAGGATTGTGGCCACGGGGTAACGGTGTTTCTTGCTAAATCCTTGTAAGGTAAATGAGAAATGGGTTCATACGTTCTATGCTAACCTTAGCATAGTATCTTTCTCAGACCCATCTAACATGATTATCAGGATCCGAGGGAAGGTGGTGGATTTCAGGGTGGAGCAAATCAATCATCTATATGGGCTCTGAAAGTGGAGTAAATCAATGATCTATATAGGCTCCCAAACATAAACATGGCTGAAATTAAGGCCAAAGGGTATGAGCCAAGCAGCTGGTTGGTGGAGAGGATGTTCCCAGGCAAGGTGGTTTCTTGGTCAGTGACCTAAAAAAATATATCCATGAACGACTTTACCACCGAGGTCGGGATTTGGCTGACTATCATCTATAGCTAACTCACCCCTTGCATCCATATGACCAAGGTTCCTGACATATGGGCTAGGATGGTTTTTTGCATTTTAGACGGAATACCTTTGAATGTTGGTTAACTGTTGATATATGAAATAAAGTTCTTCAAGAATAATGGTGGTACGCATCACTCATTCCCTTCTTTGATAATTAAGTTATGCAGGTGAGCAGGAGTTGAAAATTACTCCAAAGATACTTGGGTGTGCCCTAGCACCCTCATCTACCCTCTCAAAATTTGAGGTGAGGTCACACTGGAAAAGAGAAAAAAGAGAAAGATTGACTTGCGTAAGTTGACATATGAGGAACCTGAGTCTTATAGGCTATTGAGGAGCTAGTGTCGGGATTACCCCAGAGGATGGGAGAGCCCTCCACCACCCGCCACTCATATATGTCCTGCTCCCATTATGAAAGGTACGTGAAAGACCATAAGAAGAAGAAAAGAAAGGGAGCTATCATTGCTAGGATCGAGAGAGTCAACTCATCTTTATCGGATTCACACTGAGATCTCTGATCTTTACATGAAAAGATAGTAAAAAGGGACACTAAGATAGATAAATTCTTTAGTAAGATGTGGAAGGGGGTGAAGGGCTTGTGGAAAGTCCTAAAACCCCAGACAAACTACCTTTCTCCCGAGTCAAGAACGATGATAAGGCCCCAGTCGAGTGGTCTGGTCCTAAAGATGCATGTGCTAATGCGGAGTCTGAGAGTGAGAGCATCTCTTGATGTGGTTTCAGGGAGCACCCTTATCCCTTCTTAGGCTTTATTGTTTATGAAGTGAGGACACTGTAAGCTATTTAGTTAGGGGTTCTTGTCTCCACATTTATTAATTTTGGCATGTATTATTGGTATTTCTAGATTTTTTATTTTCTTTTGGATGTTTTTTAATTTATTTGGTTTGTAATATACGGGCAATCTGATGGTGACCACTTTTGCATGGATTAGTCTTTTTTTTTTAGATTTTTACTTTATCTTTATTTTATGTATGGCGATATTGGATGAGATTTTCCCTATGATAGACTGAGTAACAATATTCTTAAGGGAAAATGAATCATGATTTGGTTTTGAGCCATAGATGCAAGGGAAGTATAAGTAACCGTGGCATCGAGGTCACAAATGCAAGGAAAGTCTGGGTACATATGACATTTTTGATCTGAGATCCCAGTTTTACCTATGACAAAGTTTAAGTAGCCATATAATTTGCCCGTATGAAAGCCAAAATATGAGACAAAGGCTTAGCTTGGTGCCATAATTAGAAAATTATGTGTGGTGCAAATGCCAAGCAAACACCCCCCTCTGTCCAAAAGTTTTTTTAAAAAAATCTAGGGCATGGATATGAGCGACCTTGTAACAATACTTTTACTCTTTTTGTGACTCCAAAATTTTTGGCTTGTGAAAACTGATAGATACTCCATTTTTGGTCCCTAGCGAGAGGGGAAATTGATCCTCCTTGGAGAATTTTCATGCCATGTGTGGTGAGCTTGTTTGACCAAAACTCATGTGTACTTGTACCATCTAAAACTTTCCCCATTAGTCTCTCAAGGATAATTTTGATTGTACTTGGTTGATGAGATGATCCTATACCATCTTTGTGATACCCACTTTGAGACTTTGGACCTTTCTTTGGCAAACACATTGCAAATCATGAGCCTTTTAATTTTTATCCCTCTTGTGAACCCTATTCTCCTTGAACTTAAAATAGTAACTTAAAGCTAAAGGCCTAAGCTGGGCTGGTGAAGATTGGAAGAGGTATCTTTGGGCCACGAAGTAGTAAGAGAGTGCCTAAGAGCTTAAGCAATGAGAATAAATGAATAACAAAAAGAAAGGATCCAACAAAGGAAAGAAAAGCACTAAGTATGCAAGAAGAAAATGAAATGAAAATAGGTGAACCAAGGAAATAAAAGTAGGCACAAGTGTAAAGAGTGAAAACAATAGAAGTGGCCCATGATCAAAAGTTGGATAGAATAGTGTGATGTAGATGTTCAAGAAGGGTTTAGCTTACATGAGAAATAGGTTGAAAGAACAATGCATCCTTTGTGTTTGAGAGAATTAGAGGATAATATATCCACTTAGGTTGAGAAACTAAGGGATAAAGAATAGGACTAAACCTTTCTTGCAATTGAATTTTCTAAGTGGAACTCATAAATAATTCACAACCTGAATGGTGCTAGCATTTTTGTGACCATAACCCTGGTTTGTTTAATCTCATAAAGTTACGAATTACAAAGAGAATCATTAGTTGGAATACTCTTGTTACAATTAATTATTTTATAATTTAAAACCCCAAAAGAAACCATTTTCTTCTTAGGAACCTCTGATCAACAGTCCAATAACGATTACAACACTTAGTGAGCACAGTATTCCCTGTAGGATTCGACATCCAACCTAGTTGGGTTCTATATTTGATAGTGACCACTTATGCTTTCTATCGAGAGTTGTAATTTGGGTGTATTAAATTTTGGCGCCGTTGCTAGGGAATAAGGTTTTCAACTAAGTTTGTGATTGTTAATCGACCATTTGGTCAAAGATTCCTTAATTTTACTTTTTGTTTGTTGTTTTTATTTTGTGCAGATTGAGTGTTGTGCATGCCAAATACTTGAAGAGAGGGTCAATCATTATTAACTATTAAACCTGAACTATATTTTATTGGCAGAATGGATGGTCAACGAGACCTAAAAAGGGTAGCTGCTCAGCAGGAGCAGGCTAGATTAGTTGCTCTAGCAGCCGCTCAAGTGAACCAGAAAAATGTTGATAATGTTAGCCAGAAAGTAAACCCAAATGATGAACACCTGGGTGATGATGAGTTACTAAATCCAAGGCGTACAGATGATGAATTTGCACAGTAAACAGGAATGTCAACAGAAACCGGCAGGCTAGAATGAGACCAGAAAGTCGAGCTTTTCAGTTTGCTCTTGATAATGATAATGATGAGTTGGATAGGGTTGGTTCCACAGAGGCTATTATTCCTCCGCCCTTAGCACCCGGAGCCAAGTTTAATATTATGAGTACGATGATCCAGTTGTTGCATCTGAAGGGACTATTCATTTCAACATACAAGTCGTTTGACAATTTGGGAGTGGGGAAAATGTTATTTGGATGTGATTATTCCCATTGTCTCTTTTTGGAGAAGCAACATTATGGTTGAATGGGCTAACCCCCGACTCTATTATGAATTGGAGGCAATTGAAAGATGCTTTCTTAGAAAGGTCTTTCCATCGTCCAAGAGAGCATAATTAACAGATGAAATCAGTAATTATCAGTAGCTTGCAACTGAAGCTCTTTATGAAACTTGGGAGAGGTTCAAAAAAAAGCTCACATAGTTCCTGAATCATCAGATGACCAACATCCACCTGAAAGAGATATTATATAGCACCTTGAATTCAATAACTACACCAGTGGTGGATAATGCTGTGGGTGGGTCATTCATGGACCTCACTTTTGTTGAGGCATCTGAAATGCTTGATCGTATGAAAAATAAGAGTAGATCTTAGAATACCAGGGATTCTGAGGTAACAACCTCTACTGTATCTATTGGCATGACTGTAGAACAGAGGCAAAGAAAAGAGGAACGTGACTAAGATATGGCTCACATTTCATATAGATGGACCTTCTTACTAAGAATTTACTATTAGGAAAGACAGAGAAGGTAAAGATATTGCATCATAGGGAAGAGCTAACTCCAATTTTAAGGAGGAAGCAAATTACTTGAATAATTAGGGGGGTTTTCAAGGCAGTGGCCAAGGAAACCAAGGTCAGAACTACTATGAGAAATCCGGGTACAAGGATCTGGATCAAGGAAATTGGAAGAATAAGAATGATAGGAGTGGTTTATATGTTTCTCTTGGGAGACATGATGCTACTGCATCTAACTCTGGGAAGATGTCCATAGAGGACATGATGGCTAAACTGTTGAAGAAAGTAGAGGCAACTAACACGGGAGTAGCTGAGGTGAAAAATGATTTATCTTCGATGAATCAATTAGTTGATTTGCATTCCTCTTCCATAAAATAGTTAGAGCAGCAAATCAGTCAACTTTCTACGGTATTTAATCAAAGGAAGGCTGGCACTCTACCAAGTAACACAGTGCAAAATCCAAATAAGGATGGGCCATGTATGGCAATTACTACCAGGAGTGGCAAGGTGTTGGAAAACCTATTTGTGGGTAAGTCGGCAGCTGATGGTGTAGCAGAGAATATTGATGAAGCAAATTGGGATCATCCCATAGAGGCTGAAAACCCTGACGAGATCATTCATGATATTACACCCAACTGTCAGCAGTCCAATGCAGTTGAAGATGATAAAAACATAGAAAAGAAAGTGATGGAGAAAACTCTCCCAAAACCACGACCCCCTTTCCTCAGAGACTAAAGAAGAAGGTTGATGACACCAAGTTTAGTAAATTCATGACTATGCTGAAGCAACTAACTATTATTGTTCCTTTGGTAGAGGTACTGGAGCAAATACCAGGGTATGACAAATTCATGAAGGACCTTTTGACAAAGAAAAGGGTATCAAGCTATGAACCGGCGGATAATTTCCATCATTGCAGTGCGATTTCCACAAGGTCCTTAGTATTGAAGAAGGCAAATCCGGGAGCTTTCACTATTCCTTGCACAGTTAGATCTTTGGACTTTGCTAAGGCTTTGTGTGATCTGGGGTCTAGCATTAATCTGATGTCACTAGCCATTTATAAAATATTGGGGTTGGGAGATCCTACATCAACCAATATGCGGCTTGTAATGGCAGATAGGTCGGTAAAATGGCCTGTTGGTATTCTGTACAATGTATTAGTGAAGGTGGCTACCTTTATTTTTCCTGTGGATTTCATTATTTTTGATTGAGAGGTGGACTTTGAGGTGCCCATAATCTTGGGTTGACCTTTCCTCACAACTGAAAGTATACTGATTAATTTGCGAACGAATAAGCTCTTATATCGGATAAATGATGAAGTGGAACGTTTTGATGTATAGAAATCAATGAAGCATCACAAAGAAATGAAAATGTTCTATATAGTTGATGTTTATTATGAGGATGAGAAGGAACTATCTATAGAGGAGCAGCTTACTATTGAACCATTAGCTGTTGTGCTTATGAATTTTAATGATGAGGATATTAAGGAGTATGAAGAAACTCTCTGTTCTTTGACAGGAATGAGGTCGTATTCTTATTCCCCTAAGAAGCTTGATATTGACCTTAAGAATTGACCTTCACCACCAGCGAAGCCATCCATTGAAGAGCCACTAGTATTAGAGTTGAAAGAGCTACCCAATCATCTGAGGTATGTGTTCTTGGGTACTGGAAATACACTGCCGGTTATTATTACTGCTGATCTAGGTGAACAACAGGTGGAATATCTTATCTCTGTTCTTAAGAGGTATAAGAGAGCTACTGGTTGGACTATTATAGATATCATTGGTATCCTTCCTGGCATATGTATGCACAAGATTCAACTAGAGAAAGATTGTGTGCCTACTATTGAGCATCAGCATCGCCTGAACCTACCTATGAAAGAGGTGGTGAAGAAATAAATCATCAAGTGTCTAGATGCAGGGGTGGTGTCCCCAATCTCAGATAGTAAATGGGTGAGTCCTATACAGTGTGTGCCCAATAAAGGGGCATGACGGTAGTATCCAATGAGAAGAACGAGTTGATCCCACTCAGGCCTATCACTGGGTGAAGGGTGTGTATGGACTACCAAAAGATCAACTTATGGACACAAAAGGATCATTTTCCAATGTCATTCATGGACCAGATGCTCGATCGATTGGTAGGTAGGGGTTGGTACTGTTTCTTGGATAGTTATTCAGGGTATAAACATGTCTCCATTGCTCCTAAAGATCAGGAGAAGACGACATTCATATGCCCATATGGCATATTTACTTTTAATAGGATGCCCTTTGGTTTATGTAATGCACCAGCCACTTTCCAGAGGTGTATAATGTCGATTTTCTCTGATATGGTTGAAGACACCTTGGCGGTGTTCATGGATGACTTCTTAGTTGTTGGAGATACCTTTGACTTGTGCTTGCTGAATTTAAATCAAACATTACAGCGGTGTGAAGAGTTTAATCTGGTCTTTAACTGGGAAAAATGCCACATCATGGTGAATGAACGCATTGTTCTCGGTCATAAAATTTCTGTGAAAGGTATTGAGGTGGACAGGGCCAAGGTTAAGGTCATTGAGAAACTAACTCCCCCCATCTCTTTAAAAGGGGTACATAGATTTCTTATCATGCAGGATTTTATCACAGATTTATAAAAGATTTCTCGAAGGTTGCAAACTCATTATGCAAACTTCTTAGAAAGGAGGCTAAGTTCTCTTTTGATGATGACTGTAGACATACGTTTGAATGCATTAAGATGAAATTAGTTGAGGCTCTAGTTATTATTACTCCTGAATGGACAAAGCCATTTGAACTAATGTGTGATGCTAGCAGGGTGGCACTTGGAGCTGTGTTGGGCCAGAAAAAGGATAAGTAGTTTCATCCAATTTATTATGCCAGCAAAGCCCTGAATGGGACTCAAAAGAACTACACTATCACCAAAAAGAAGCTCCTGGATGTAGTTTATGCCTTTGATAAATTCAGAATGTATTTCCTAGGGACCAAGGTGGTGGTCCACACAGATCATGCAGCTCTGAGGTATTTAATGGCTAAGAAAGAGGTGAAGCTGAGATTGATCCAGTGGGTATTGTTGCTTCAAGAATTTGACTTTGAGGTAAACGATCGTAAGGGATATGAAAATCAGGTGGCTTATCACTTATCTAGACTTGAATGCAAACAAGCAATCAAGGACAAGTTAGATATTGATGATTCCTCTCTGGATGAGAAGATACCTGCTGCGAAGCTCGAGCAGATTCTGTGGTATGCTAATTTTGCGAACTACGTGGTAAGTGAGGTGATGCTGGATAATTTTTCCTTTCACCAAAGAAAAAAGTTCCTTCAGGATGTGACCTATTATTTATGGGATGAGCCCTATCTTTTTTGGCGATATGCAGATGGTGTTATTAGGCTTTGTGTCCCAGATGTAGAAGTGCTACGTATTTTGGAAGCATGTCATGCTTCACCTATTGGTGGTCACTATGCAGGTGATCGTACTGCCCAGAAAGTATTGTAGAGCGGCTACTATTAGCCTACGCTATTTAGAGATACATATGATTTTGTTCGGAGATATGATCAATGTCAGAGGCAAGGATCAATTTCCAAATGCCATGAGATGCCAATGTCCAAAATGATGGAATTAGAGTTGTTTGATGTATGGGGCATCGACTTTATGCGCCTATTTGTAAACTCGTATGGGTCAAAATACATCCTAGTAGCTGTGGACTACATCTCAAAATGGGTAGAAGCTATTGCTTTGGCTGACAATGAAGGAAAAAGAGTTATAGCATTTTTGAAGAAGAATATATTCTCCCATTTTGGAGTACCAAGAACAATCATAAGTGATAGGGGATCCCATTTTTGCAATAAATCTTTAAGGGCTATTTTGGTGAAGTATGGAGTAAAGTAAAATCGAGTAGCAACTCTGTACCACCCACAAACTAGTGCGCAAGTGGAGGTATCAAATCATGAGATCAAGGCCATTCTCGCCAAAACTATGAATGCTAATAGGCAAGATTGGTCTCAAATTCTAGATGACGCATTGTGGGCATATCAAATTGCTTTTAAGACATCAATTGGCATGTCACCGTATCAGCTAGTCTATGGGAAGGCATGTCATTTTCCAATCGAGCTTGAACATAAGGCCTTGTGGGCTCTTAAAAGGCTGAATATGCATTGAAAAGAAGCAGTTGATCTAAGATTGGAGAAGATAAATGAGATGGATGAATTCCATCTCAGGGCTTATGAAAGAACCGACTTGTATAAAGAGAAGATGAAGAAATACCATGATCAAAGGATTGCACATAGAGAATTTAGGAAAGGTAATTTGGTACTTCTTTTCAACTCCAGACTGAAGCTATTTCTAGGTAAGTTGAAGTCGAAATAGTTGGGTTCATTCAAAATTAGCCACGTCTACTCATCTAGAGTAGTCGATCTTGAAAATGAAGATGGTAGTGTCTTCAAAGTGAACGGGTAAAGAATCAAACTTTATATTGGTCCAAAAGACTTAATAAAAAGTGTTGATGTCTTTTATCTCGATAAAGTTGAGTACTCGAGATACCTGAGTCATGCCGCGACGTTAAATCAAGCGCTTGTGGGAGAAAACCTACAACATGTTTTTGTAACCATAGTTAGAGTCTATTTTATGTTCTTGTGTAATTTTGATGTATTTATGAAGTGTGCAGGGCCTACAATGTAGTAAAAAGGAAGATAGGCATACATCTGAGCTACTGGAACATTGTGACGAATGACTTGATGGACCACCAGGCTCCTGACGGACCATTACTTTCAACCATCAAGAACTGGCAAGAAAAAGCATTCACTAGATAAGCCATGACGGCCTGAGTGACAGACCGTCACGAACCTGGTAGGATGTCACAACATCCGTCAGAAGTAAGATTGGTGAACCACATTCTGGTAAGAAGTGACAGTCAATCTAGTGGACTATCACAGGTTTGGTGGACCGTCCCACTTACCATCACACCAAAATAGAAAAACATAAACTCAGGTAGTGTGTGATGTTCATAGTGGTGGTTCGTCAAAGTGATGACATACCATCAATTTGACCGTCACTTTAACCTCAACACTGAATCGGGTTGGGTAAAATTGGTACTATTTATAAGTACTCCGTATTTGACCCAAAGTGCGACTTTGTGAATAAATTTGAGCGGGTACATCCATGGTAACCATTCCATGGACTTTGGCTGTCCACTTCCTTAAGATTCAAATAACTTGAAGGGAGTTATCCTATCTGAGACTCCCTATCTTATCTATTTTTTTCCTTATTTATACTAGTTACTCCTTCCCTCTCTTCACCACAAATAAAAGGAAAAGCTAGTGCTTGAATTTGTGAGTTAGTTTTCTCTCTGAAGCTTCAAGAACAAAGCGTGACTGAAAAATCTGGTATGTAAAGAAACCTCCTCTTTTTAATTTCCCTAATAAGTATAAGAGCATAATTTATTTCTTTAGCTTGTTCTTAGTGTAATGAGTTTGAATGACTCAAGGTACCAATTTGTGTGAAATCTTAGCAATATTAGTTGTAAACTGAGGACAATGTACTTAAAGTATGAGCTTAGAGCAGTGTTGATAGCTAAAAAAATGATCTGAGGTGCTATTGTTCGACAAAATGGTCGAACCCAGAAGGATGGCTGAAGACGAAGGTGCGACAGTCAAACTGGTGGACCGTCAACTCTGTGATGGACCACTAAGATGATCGTCAGAAGACGCAATACAAATGCATCTTATGTATAAGCCATGATGGTTGATTTGGTTGACCGTCAACTTTGTGACGGACCACCAAGTAGACCGTCAGAAGACTGAAATTTTTCTGGAACACTGCTTAAGGACTGACGGCAGAGTTGGTGGACCGTCCCACTACTGTGGGCCATCAAACCTACCATCAGACCTCATTATGCACTATTTTGATTTGGTTTGAATGCAGAACTGATTTCTTAAGTAGTTTTCAGGTGATATGTCTCCAAAAACACCACATACCAGAGGAGAAAGATCTCAACGAGGTAGGAATATGTCCGCTCCAGCTTACAACATGAGGTAAAATAAAAGAGAAGCTCTCATACTCTCCCAATCTTAAGAGGAGAGTCAGAGTACCTCTAGCAGTTCAAGTTCAACCCCCGATGAGGCAACTATTCTGTAACTCAACCATTGTCGGTAGCAGGTGAAACTAAAAATATTATTGTGAGGGATCAAATAGATGATCCTAATGTTAAAGCTATATCAGAGGGTGATAATGTTATCAGGCAGAAGAATCTACAGGTTTGAGAGGCCATCAAGTGGCAAATAGAGGGAGCACGAAAAGAGTTTTATGGCGGGTTGACACCCACAGCTCGAGAGACCAGAAGATCATTCATAGAGGAACATCAGATTATGATAATAGAACTTCATGAATATCCCAAGTTAGAGAACTGGTTCAATGAATATGGACTGGCATAGGTGAGCAAGCCACCAGGAGAGTACCAACCAAATTGGGTGAGGGAATTCTTCGCAAATTATCTGTGTTTGGTGAAAGCAGAATGCCCAAAGGGAACTCCAATCTCAAATAGACCAAATAGGGAGTCTGTTCCAGTTTGAGGGGTCACTGTTGATATCTCAGCCTGAACAATTAACAGGATGCTATTTAGGCCAGGATATGAGGCTCCACCCACTATCCCAAATTTTGAGTATGGAATGCGAAATGTTTTCAATCAGAGACGTTGGGCTGCTTCTTTATTGACCGATGATGGAAATCCTTCCTGGTTGACTAATCCTAAAGAGCGCATTACAAAGTTCACTCTTAGTTTTAAAGCTAAGTTCTAGTGTGATATTGTTCGGTTGAGGTTAATGCCAACAAAGGGAGATGGAAACTTGGATCATCACAGAGCAGTAGTAGTAGCCAGTTTGGTTTTAGGAATGCCAATGAATTTTGGCTAGCTAATTACAGATGAGATGTTCATACGGGCACATAAAGTGACCACTTCTATACCCTTCCCATGTTTGATCACTGGGTTATGCAAACAAGTTGGTGTGTTGCTGATCCATGGAGTTGATAATGAAGTACAGGCTATATATAGGTAGGACATCAAGAAGTCAAAGGACGAATCAAAATTCAAATTTTGGGTGACCAAACCTCTAGCATATCATCCTCAGTCTGCACCAGTTCCAGAGACCACAAAAATGCCTGAAGGTATGCCTTTACCTATCACCACATACGTACCACCCGATTATGTACCCCAGGGCATGTCTGCAGGGTCAGAGTCTACATAGTTTGCTGGTGGACTAGAGTTTGCAGAGTACAGATTCAACCAGCATAATTTCTTTAAGGTGGTGAAGAACCAAAAGCGTTTTCAAAAATAGCTAGAAAAATGGGCTGGAGATTTCAAGCCTTTTATGGATAAAACTATGGCCGAAGCAGTCAGACCATTTCAAACTATTCAAGTAAGAATGGATAACATGAAGGCCGCATCAATAAAAGGCTATATTCACTATCTCTTCCTGATCTTGCCAAGCTCATGACAGAGTTTGAGTATGCAAAGGCTCATATAGAAGAGTTGAAGGAGAAACAGTCACAGCCGCCTGCATTTGACCTGACTTTAGTGGTAAGTGATGAAGAAAGAGGCATTCTAGACTTGATGAGAAGACCTATGAAAAAGGAAGACAAGCAGTAAATGGATGAAAGAGCAACAAGGAAAGAAGAAAAAAGGAGAAAGAAAGAAGCTACGTCACTTGAGGAGTTAGATCAACATAACCTAAAAAGAGTTGCAAAGAAGTCAAGGAAAGAAGCTAAAAGAAAGCAAAGAGAGGTAGAAAATAAAGTGGCAGGAGTCTCTACTAGTGTTGCCCCAGAAAGAGGGCAAAGTGCAGGATTAGTTTGGGAGACGATTTATCTAATTGTGGAGGTTGAGGTTGTGAGTTTACCTACCATCATAGGGTCCAACATTGCACAGTGGGAGAACGTAGGAATATCACCCCACCTGAAAGATGCCTCAGAGGAATAGGAGGCGAATAGAATAACCCAGTCGAACTATGTACGGTAAGTTGTTGCTTTGAGGATAATGCATATCTTTCTATGTGGGGGTGGGTGTATTCACACCATGGTTGGATATTGTTGCCGATATTCTGTATCCAATCATGTACTATCTATTAGAAACGGCATGTTTAGTTTTTTTATTTATTTTGTTTCAAATTCTGTAGCCTGTGTTGTAAATATCAGTGTTTAAGATTATCTATAAAATGTTTCTATTTCAGTTGTTTATTGTAAATATGGATAATGGATGATGTTGGCATAAGACTATGAACATGTGTATGCAATTAGTTACTCTACCATGTAAACATGTGTACAAAACTCTCAGTAATTCTGCATTTAGCATTAGCCTAGAAGAAGCATGAAACATACGATGAACATTCTAAGAATTGCAAAGGAAGTTTAATTTCGTTGCCTGCGAGTGTGAGATTTTACTTACAGTTCTTTCATAGGTTAAGGCCTAAAACTTACCCTAATCATTGATACAGTCTTCTAGGGGAGTCATTGGGATAGGATAATAGTCCTCCTTGTACTTTAAGTCCATCTATCCTAAATAAACATCCCTACCAAAATGATTACCCCTTTTTGAACCCATCTTGTGCCTTTAAAACCAGTTTTAAAATCCTGTCACTGTGAGTTACTCTCCATAGGTTTTCAACATTCAAATCTAGCCTTGTCCAAATACTAATACATTGTTCTTTCCAACTTAGACAAAGCATCTAAGTTAAGGGTGGATAAAGGAAAGAGCCAAGTGGAAAGTAAGTTAGAATCTAATTAGAGTCAATTGGTTGTTGAATGCATTAGCATGAGTCGAGGGCGTTTAAAAAGAAAAAGAGAAGAGTGGTATGCTATAATAGCATATTAAGGCTGAAAAGATGCTAGGGCAAGGAGAGTTAAGTTTCAATGATTCACTTTACCCAAAAGCATACCCCACCTGACCTGAAACCTTATTGCAAGCTTTGAAAAGACCTGTTTGATCCTAGTGAGTCAACCTTGAGGTAGTGTCGTATGGCTGGGGCAATCATATGGGTATTTGGACTATGGGTGTAACTTCTTTATGAGTGTGAGAGTTAGACTTTCTCCACATCATACAATGAGTGGTGGATTTCATTATTGTGAGGGCAACTAATGTTTTAATTAACTTTGTTGTTCTCTGTAGAATGTAACATTTATTCTTGTGGGGCAGAACTATGATGGATGTTGGGTGTGGATCCTGATGTGCTAAATGCATCTGATTGAACTGATGAGTGAATAGTTGCATCAAAATGTTTCAAGGGTTGGTTGCATGTCATTTTATTATTCATGTGTGCAATTAGGTGCTGAGTTGCTTGAGGACAAGCAATTATGTTAAGTTGAGGGTGTTGATTTTCCGGTATCTTACGGAATAGTTAGCATCATTTTCTGAGGAAAATTGTATGTTTTCAAGAAACCAAAGTGTTATTTAATATAGGTTTTTGTATTTTCAGTGAAAGGAGATCACCACAAAAGAAAGTTAGAAAAAGTAGCAAAAAAGTGAGTTTGACGGTAAAAATGGTGGACCGTCAGGCTTGCGACGGACCACCAGGTGAACCGTCATGGAGAAATAGAACATGGAATGCTAATATCTTGAGTGAAGGAGCACATAGTGGGTAGTAATCCATGTGACGGACCACCAGATGGACTGCCAACCCGTATCTAGAAACCACCTTTCAGATGGACTCAGTGACGATCAAGGTGGCGAACCATCATCCATGTGACGGACTATCGCATGGACCATCAATACTTTCCAGAAACCACCTTTTAAAGGGACTCAGTAACAATCAGCATGGTGGACCATTAGTCTTGTGACGGACCGCCAGTGTCACCATCAGGTCTTATGCAGAAACTGTAATTTGGAAGAAATGAGTGATGGACAAGATGGTGAACTGTCAATACTTTGACGGACCACCATATGGACAATCAACTTGGACACGGCTTTTTTCCTTTTAAATTTTAAATTCCTTTTTTAGCTGGGAACATATAAATACCAAATTTTAGGGTGAAAACATATCTTTTATCTTTTATAAGTTTTCTCATCTATTGGAACTCTGGGGAACCTAGTACTTTGGGGATTCTAGAGATCTTAAAGAAATTTAGCGTTGAACATTGATTATTGAAGATTCAAGAACTAATTCTTGGGATTCTTTGTAAGTAAATTCTTAATCTATTTATGAATAATACAAGGATTATTTTTTCTTCATCTATGGAGTATTGTGGCTAAAATCCCATAACTAGGGTTATGGGATCCTTAATTTGAAATACATCTATGGGTTGGGAATCAAATTGAGTTCCATAACTAAATGATATTGCATAAACCTTTCTTCAATTTCATGACTTTTCTTGGTTGCAAACTTGAATAGTGAGCCCTAGAACATCACTTGTTTGAAAGGAAAGTGTTTGTTGGGAAAAGAATGTGTTTACATGAATTCTAAGGTCTTTAACCTTTAGAGGAATAGCCAATTCCCTAACAAGATTAGCTTACATGAGAAATAGGTTGAAAGAACAATGCATCCGTTGAGTTTGAGAGAATTAGAGGATAATCTATCCACTTAGGTTGAGAAACTAAAGGATAAAGAATAGGACTCAACCTTTCTTGCAATTGAATTTACTAAGTGGAACTCATAAATGATTCACAACCTGAATGGTGCTAGCATTTTGGTGACCATAACCCTAGTTTGTTTCATCTCATAAAGTTACAAATTACAAAGAGAATCATTAGTTGGAATACTCTTGTTACAATTAATTATTTTATAAGTTAAAACCCAAAAAAAAAACCTTTTCTTCTTAGGAACCTCTGATCAATAGTCCAATAACGATTACAACACTTAGTGAGCACAGTATTCCCTGTGGGATTCGACACCCAACCTAGTTGGGTTCTATATTTGATAGCGACCGCTTACACTTTCTATCGAGAGTTGTAATTTGGGCGTATCACAAACACTTTCCCACAAAACCAAACCCTTCATTTTTATTCGTGAGTTTTTTTTTATTCATATTGCGGGTAGCTTTTTAGTAGAATTTAACACCCATAGGACTAGAATTCTATTTTCGCTCCTTATGCATTCGACCTCTATGTGAGTTGTTCTATTGACAACAACTGTCATCTACAAATTTTGATGGTATAGGTGAGCATTATCACTATCCTTAACCAATTAACCATTTATCCCATGCATTAGTCTCAAGGAACAAAGCTAACTAAGTAGTAATGCATCAATCAAAAATAATTATGCAGGTGGGTTGAGTTTATTGCCAATTTCCATTCCAAAATAACCAATTTGGGTTCTATTGCTAATTTTTTGATTGGACTATGTGAGGTTGTACCTTTAGGAGATTTTAAAGGTGCATGGAATACCTATTTCAATTATTTCTAACTGTGGTATGCAGTTTTCATCTTACTTCTGGCTGTCTTTCCAGAAGGGGTTAGGTACTAAGGTTATTCTTAGTACTGCTTTTCATCCACATGTGGATGGATAAGTAAAGAGGACTATTCAGATATTGGAGGATATGTGTTGGTGTCCGTGACTAATTTTAGTGGCAATTAGGTTGATCATCTACCTTTGGTAGTGTATGCTTACAATAATAGCTGTCATTCTAACATTGGTATGGCCCCTTTTGAGGTATTTTATGATAGGAGGTGTAGATCTCCTATTAATTGGTTTGAGTTTGGTAAGGCGGATATGTTCGGTGCGTATTTGGTTTATCAGTCTATGGAAAAGGTAAAGGTAATTTGGGATAGGCTTAAGGCATCCTAAAGTCTCCAAAAGTCCTATACGAATGTAAGGCACAGAGACTTAGAGTTTGAGGTTGGTGATAAAGTGTTCCTAAAGGTATCTCCCATGAAGGGAGTGATGCATTTTGGTAAGAAGTGGAAGCTCAATCCTCGGTTTGTTGTTCCTTATGCAATTTTATGGAGGGTTGGTAACATGGCAAACAAATTAGATTTGCCTTCTAGTTTGAGCTCCATTCATCCAGTATTTCATGTCTCTATATTAAGGAAGTGGCTTGGTGATCGATCTTCAATAGTTTTTTTGAAATGGTTGGATATCTCAGATACTTTATCTTATAAAGAGATCGCGATTGAGATCTTACATTGGTAGGTTCATCGGTTTCATACCAAATATATGGCCTCGTTTAAGGTTCTATGGCAGAACCACAAGGTGAAAGAGGCTACATAAGAAGCAAAAGCGAACATGAAGTCCAAGTATCCTGTAACGCCCCATGTTTCGGGTTAGAATGAAAACCATCATCTCTATGCGTAGATGATCCAAAAGCCATAAATCCTATGCAAATTTTCCATGTTAATCAAGTATGTAGTGTGATAACCTATTTGAGAATGAATTGAGATCATAAAGGTCCCCTAACTTAAGGTCAAGTTGAAAGCTTTCCTATCGTTCGAGTTTTAGTGAGCGTTAAAACTTGAGTCAACTTAAATCGACCATATCTCCTTGTATATAAAAAACTGGGTGGCCTACTATATATCAAATGAAATATCTTCATATTAGATTTCCATCGATACTAAATTCGCCTAACGGACACTCGGTGAAGAAGTTAGACCATTTTTATTATCAACATTCCCGATTGACTGGCCACCACGTTGCGATGATCCTTAAATCGACAATTATCAATTCCAGTAGCTCACCGTGATTTCCAGCTCATTGCAATGAAGCCTTTTATGGTGTTCCAGTCCCGGATTTTAAATTCCAAGGTCAAATTAGACATTTCCCATGGCCCCAAACCTATCGAAACACGGGATTTAATCCCAAGTACACCTAAATACATACACTTTCACCAAAAGTCTTCAAGAATGCTCTCTAGGGTTTCAAACAAGAATCCTAAATAATTCAAGATTCAACCATAATTTGTTGAAGATAATTAGAGATTTGGAATCCCCAATACGTAAGCTTCAAGAATCATTCATTATTCTCCGAAATAGAGGTATGTGGAGTTTATCCTAAAAACTACATGGGCTTGAAATTGTTAAATCATGATTTAAAGGTTTTGATGCATGTATTTTATGGGGGTTTTGAAAACTATATTATTGATTATACATTTCGGAAGTTTCAATGCTACTATTGCTTTGGGCTTGTGGTCTTTTCCCCTAAATTGATTTGCATATATATGTATATGTATGAAATTGAGATTTAAGATTATAGAGAGCATAAATTATGAACTCTCTCTCTCTCTTGTATTGAATTAAAGATTATGGTTTTGTGATTTGAAAGATATTTTTGCAATATTATAGCGTTTGAGCATGATATGAAATTGTTGAGAGGGTGTTTCTTGATATAAATGTGTTTTTGTGTTTAAGAGAAAGAATTGCATGTGAATTAAGAACTTTGACATGACCACCTTGTACTGTACTATTGAAATACTTGACAAAGATGAGTTCCTTACATGTGTTTACATGAGGTTTGAGAAAGAGTTTCTTTGAATTGATTTAGGGAAATGGTGGTCCCAAAACCTGTGTTTTGAAAATAGAGATGTACGATAGACTAATAATGGATCAGATACGTGACTTGCAAGTCAATACTATGACGATACCATATGTATTTATTCCATAAACGATTATGTTTTCAGAGTATATTTTTGTAACACCCCGATTCGCTGAACCGAAATGCTACACGATGCTCATGACCCCGAGAGACCACAAGCTAACCCATGACTGATATTTGTACCTGTATGCTGCAAATCATGATATAATAATGCTGAATACATAAAACTGTAAGGCCATAAGGTTCAACTGAATAAAATCATGTGGGTGAAAATACCCAAAACAACTCAATATGAAAGCTAAGTCTTAACGTAAATCTGAAAGCCTCTAAACTATCAGAATAAGGAGTTGAAGGAACATGTCTCCAACTAACTCCATAAAATTGAACTAAAGAAATAAATAAATGTATCAAATCATATTGCCCTCGAATCAATGAGGACTCAATGTGTCTCAGCGACTAGAATGCTACCGCTACTACTGGGCTGGAGTTCGTGTCTCAGAACCTATGGTGTAACATGAAAAGAAAGCACCATAGCGTAAATGCGTTAATACAACTGGAGTACTGAGTATACGAGGAAGGTAGGCTGAAGATAAAGGTTTTCATGCATGAACAACACTGACTGACTAATATGAACGTGGGAGTGCAAACACACATATATATAAACTGGGATCGTGAATACGTGATAGCATGACCTGTAAGCTAATACATGGTTTACTGATAACTGTCATGACTGATACTGAAATTGATAACATAGACGACTGTATCTTACAGTCTTGCATATACTAAAATTTAAAGAACGCCCTGAGTTCTTTTATTGAGACTGATACTGAAACTGCGGGAAGTAGTGTTTAACCGACATGCCCCATGTATGCTGTTATGGCCAAGATGGGGTCCAATCTCTTACTCGACTGGAGGGGTGTCAATAACGTGCCACGGGTAAGGACAGCCTGTGAGTGACCCTTATCTGGCGGATACTCAATCAGAATGGTGGGAACCCTAAACTGATGAGTTAAGCCACCTCATCAACCCTAATCTAACGGGTTAAGATGTCTCAACCTACGCTGGCTACGTAGTTCTGGAACACAAGGATGACTACTAAGAATCACACCCTGAACTGGCGGGTGAGTTCCCATCCTTGGGTTCACTCGGTGCTAACCTCTACTCCCATCTGGAGGGACTGGACATGAATAACTGACTGTGCATGACTTAATCTAACTAAATTCCATTAACTGGCGGAATGTTACTGATATCTGACAACTGACTAAGATCATGAGGTTTTTCTGAGTCTTATGACTGACTGAAGTCTAAAGAATCATAGCTTGAGTTTGGATATCGTGAAACATGACATGGTACACAGCAATAGTTTTCGGGTACAAGTACCCCCAGGACTCAATAGGAGGAAACAGACACACATGACATGACTTGATCACAAGATTTGAGTCCACAATTCACAATATCATAAGTAAGGATTTCATAATAAGAATGATTCTCAACAAACTATCACATAATCGGGAATGCACACAACATGTATATACTTGCATGGCTTCAATAACATGGTCATTCCATATCGCAACAATATCATGAGCATCTCGTACAACTTCTTCAATTCAAGACAATAGCACGGGGATCACGTTGAACATAAACTTAGAACATGGAATAGTCACTTAGGACTTATTATGTCATAAAAGCATGATTTCTATTCCCTTA